>NW_027507788.1:26041277-26316277 GCF_037356315.1 Lithobates pipiens
TATTGAGTTGGCCCACCCTTTGCAGCTATAACAGTTTCCACTCTTCTGGGAAGGCCGTCCACAAGGTTTAGGAGTGTGTGTATGGGAATGTTTGACCATTTTTCCAGAAGCACCTCTGTGAGGTCAGGCACTGATGTGGATGAGAAGGCCTGGCTCGATGTCTCCACTCTAATTCATCCCAAAGGTGTTTTATCAGTTTTAGGTCAGGACTCTGTGCAGAACAGTGAAGTTCCTCCACCCCAAACTCTCTCATTCACGTTAAGCCATCATATACTGTGTATCTCTACATATTGATCACTTACTCAAACACCTAACGATCAGACTAATTTCCCTTGTCTATATATGTTCATTACACCAGTCACTAGGTACACCGCCCAATCATGTTACAATCTGATTGCTCAGACCATGTGCTCTTTCGATGCTCCAACTCAATCCAGTCCATGAACAATTATTTTGTCTGGAGAAATGTTATTAAAAAATAAATGTGTGTGCTCAGCATTGTCTATATTATTGACTAACATCAATATCTACCCTCCGCTCACCTGCCTCATATCTATCAATAGCAATCATAGGTACATGTCCATAGAGTTCAGCCATAGAAAAAAATAAAAATAAATCACTGCTATCTATCATTGTCTGTAAATCCATCTCACGTTTGTATCCATACACCTACATTGTATCCATTTCTATCATGTATACATCCTATAGGTACAGATTGTCTGCCTCATTCCTGCATCCAATGCTAATATCTATATCTATTTCTTAAAGTGGAAGGCCACCCCAAAAAAAAAAAAAAAATGCATTAATAAAATTAAAAAATTGTAAAAAAAAATGTAAAAAAAAATTGTTTTTTTCACTTACCTGAAACGCTGTTGCTAGGCAGTCTTCCTAATCTGCCTCTTTCTATTCCACTGCGCTTCCTCCTCTTCGATAAGTGGCCCCGTTGCCTTCTGTGACATGTGTGTGTCCCAGAACACAATGGGGCCATTCACAAAGCGCCATGCGACTCACGCATGCGCAGTAGGAAACGGGAAGTGAAGCCGCAAAAGCTCCACTGCCTGTTTCCCTTCGTTAGGATGGAGGCGCCGGCAGCCGATCCGATGGACGGATCTGCCTCGGGGCGGTGGCCGACATCGCGGTATCGTTGGACGGGTAAGTGCCCTTATTAAAAGTCAGCAGCTACAGTGTTTGTAAAAAAATAATAGCGGCCGGAACACCCCTTTAACTATATATCCAATGTGCATATCATAAGTACGATTGATCGATAGATACACAGATAGATACATAGATAGATAATATATATATTTATATATGGGGGTGTATAAAAAATCACTCGCAGGGCAGCCTTCAATAATCCCTGTGTTGTGTCTAATATGTTTATTTTCTATGATCATCAGCTCCATCTAGTGGCCATTTTTTAAAATATTTTCCCTAAATATCTCTATTGGGAAAATACCACATTTTGGCCACCAGATGGAGCTGGCGATCATATAAAAATAGACATATCAAACACATTAGGGTGATTATTCACGATGGCCAGGCTAATGCTGTGACCTTTATATGCATGTATGTAAATTTATCAGAGGCTCTGCTGCTAAATGGCAGATCTCCGACCACTGTGTATACAAACAAGAAGTGTACTTT
This sequence comes from Lithobates pipiens, assembly GCF_037356315.1. Lineage (NCBI taxonomy): Eukaryota > Metazoa > Chordata > Amphibia > Anura > Ranidae > Lithobates > Lithobates pipiens. Next base: position 26,042,922 of record NW_027507788.1, read on the forward strand.
AAAAATGAGTATACTGTACTGCTCAGCAACTGCATGCAGAGGTTTAAGGCATCCCTCAAGCATGTTATTTAAAAGATTTGTGGATTTTTAATATCGGACTTTAAGACGCATTAAAAGACCCAATCCCTGCTGAATGATAATTTTTTACATTTTATTTGCATTGGTCCCCCATAGCAGTGCTCAGCTACTTGTGCCATTTTTTAAAGCATGCAAACTGGCCTTTAAAAATGACAAAAAACAAACCACAAAATTCTGCTCCTATAGACCTGAGTGGGGTTCAGCACTATGTTCAAGGTTAGTGGACTTTTTGCTGGGTTCTCCAAAAGTATTGGGACGCCTTTACACGCACATGAACTTTGATGGCATCCCAGTCTTAGTCCGTAGGGTTCAGTATTGAGTTGGCCCACCCTTTGCAGCTATAACAGCTTCAACTCTTCTGGGAAGGTTGTCCACAAGGTTTAGGAGTGTGTCTATGGGAATGTTTGACCATTCTTCCAGAAGTGCATTTGTGAGGTCAGAAACTGATGTTGGACAAGAAGGCCTGGCTCGCAGTTTCTTCTCTAATGCCTCGTACATGCAAGCGGAATTTCTGTTGGAAAATACTTGGATGGTTTTTTCCGATGGAATTCAGCTCAAGCTTGGCTTGCATACACACGGTCACACAAAAGTTCTCTGAACTTTCGACCGGCAAGAACGCGGTGACGTACAACACTACGACGAGCCGAGAAATTGAAGTTCAATGCTTCCGAGCATGCGTTGAATTGTTTCCGAGCATGCGTTGGAATTTTGCGTGTCAGAATTGGTGCAGACGATCAGAACTTTTTCCAACCAAAAAGTTGAGATCCTGCTCTCAATCTGATCAATCGAATCAATCAAAAGTCCGATGGCGCATACACACAGTTGGAATTTCCGATCAAAAGCTCACATCAGACTTTGCTGGCGGAATTTCCGATCGTGTATATGGGGCATTATTCATCCCAAAAGTGTTCTATCATGTTGAGGTCAGGACTCTGTGTAGGACAGTCAAGTTCCTCCACCCCAGACTCGCTCATCCATGTCTTTATGGACCTTGCTTTATGCACTGGTCCAAATCATTTGGTGGAGGGGGGAATATGGTGTAGAGTTGTTTTTCAGGGATTGGGTTTGGCCAGTGAAGGGAACTCCAAGACATTTTGGACAATTTCATGCTCCCAACTTTTTGGGAACAGTTTGGGGATCAGGGCCGGTGCTACCACTAGGCAAACTAGGCAGCCGCCTAAGGTGCGCTGCTGCCTAGGGCGCCTTGCCACTGGTGTTCCTACTTATTTCTCTCTGCAGCAAGCAACTAAGTCTCAGCATCAGCAGGCAGCACACAGTGTCAAAGGCGCAGCGGTGGAGGACTGTGTCTGTGTCTTGACTCCCGTACTAATGGAAGCAAGAAAACATTTATTGATGGGCGCTGGTAGGCTACATTGATGGGCACTAGTAGGCTGCATTGATGGGCGCTGGTGAAGCTGCATTGATGGGCGCTGGTAGCAAGGCCGTCTTTAAGGCAGGGCAAAAGGGCCCTGGGCCCTGTCATTGTTGTGGGGCCCAAAACAGCTGCCTCATACTTGCCAACTATCCAGGTTTAAATTCCCTTGTCCCTTGAAGTTTTAGTCCTGTGCTGTGTGCCAATATCTCAGTGTGCAGTGCTGGTACTAATGCTGCCCAGCTCTGCCCTATTGTTGTGTGTAGGTGACTCCCCTGCAGATCCTATGTTTACATGTAAATAACCGACATTCGTATGTAAATAGCGGCGACAATACTAAGTAAATAGCTGCAGCCGGGGGCATTGGTATGCAAATAAAGGTAGCATTCCTATGTATATCATGCTCCCCTGCTGTAACTGCTGGCAACCAATCTCAATTGCTGCCTGATCTGATACAGAAAACTGATTTTAAGCCTAGCTGCTATTTATTGTATGTCTCAGAGCAGGTGGAGAGGGAAATTGCATGGGGGGGGCCCTAAGAATTTTTTTGCCCAGGGTCCAATCTATACTAAAGACGGCCCTGGCTGGTAGGCTGCATTGATGGGTGCTGGCGAGGCTGCATTGATGGGTGCTGGTAGGCTCCATTGATGAGCAAAGGTAGGCTGCATTGATGGGTGCTGGTAGGGTGCTGGTAGGGTGCATTGATGGGCGATGGTGAGGCTGCATTGATGGGCGCTGATGAGGCTGCATTGATGGGCACTGGTAGGCTGCATTGATGAGCGCTGGTAGGCTGCATTGATGGGCCCTGGTGAGGCTGCATTTGATAGGCACTTCATTAAAAAGGTAAGGCATATATGGGCAGGGCAAAGGGGGTGGAGCCAAGGGGGGGAGGTGGCAAAATTAGGTTTCGCCTAGAGTGGCAAAAATCCTTGCACCAGCCCTGTTGGGGATGGCCCCTTCCTGTTCCAACATGACTGGATGAGGGAGTTTGGGGTGGGTAAACTTGACTGGCCTGTACAGAGTCCTGACCTCAACCTGATAGAACACCTTTAGGATGAATTAGAGTGGAGATTGTGAGTCAGGCCTTCTCGTGCAACATCAGTGCCTGACCTCACAAATGCACTTCTGGAAGAATGGTCCAACATTCCCATAGACACACTCCTAAACCTTGTGGACAGCCTTTCCAGAGGAGTTGAAGCTGTTATAGCTGCAAAGGGTGGGCCAACTCAATATTGAACCCTACGGACTAAGACTGGGATCCCATTAAAGTTCATGTGTGTAATGGCAGGTGTCCCAATACTTTTGGTAATATAGTATACATACATGTGTGCATGATATTTTTTGATTTTGTATAATCTAATATATATTTAGAAAAAGTGTTTTTTTATTATTTTTATTTCATTTATATATATATATATATATATATATATATATATATATATATATATATCATTTACTTGGCCAAACAGTATATATAATGGTACAGTATAATATAATAACATATACATAATAGATATATATTTAATATAAATGTAGACAATGGTATGTACTGTTACTGTATATTAAATATATATATATATATATATATATATATATATATATATATATATATATATATATATATATATATATATATATAGATAGATAGATAGATAGATAGATATATGTGTGTATATATATATATATTCATATATATGTAAATATGAAAATAGATATGTAATATAATTTGTTTCTATATATATATATATATATATATATATATATATATATATACAGATATTTAATATAAATATATACATCCGTATATACTGTGTATTAAATATATAATCATACACACACACACACACACACACACATATATATATATATATATATATATATATATTGAAAAAAAATTATATTACATATATATTTTCACATTTTCATATATATGCAAAAATGTATATACTGTATATATGAAATGTGTATATATATATATATATATATATATATATATAAACAAATTATATTACATATCTATTTTCATATTTTCATATATATGAAAAATGCATATAATATATATATATATATATATATATATATATATATATATATATATATATATATATATATATATATATATATATATATATATATATATATATTATATTGAAACAAATTATATTACATATATAATAATAAAATTTATATGCATACATAAAATATTTATAGATAGATATTTAAAATAAATATATACAACAGTATATATGGTATATCAAATAAATATATATATATGCATAAAATGCATATACTATATATACATATATATGTATATATAAAACATATACAGATAGACAGATATAGATTTCTATATAGGTATATAGATTTAGATATATAGATTTCTATATGTCTCTCTCGGAGTTCTCTATGTATGGATTCTCTCCATCACTATACGTTTTATTCTAATATGAATTGTATCTCCATCTGCGTTCTTTTTCTCGGCGTTGTATTTATTTCTCTCTCCCGTATTTTTTCCTCTCTTCCTCTTCCAGTCGTGTCCCTTCCTGCTCTCCCTCTATCCTGCGTGTCCCCTTCCCTCGCTCCCTACCCCCTCCCTCTCTCCGGGGGGCAGCCATGCATGGAAAGTCCCTTATTTAATTTAGACGCAATGAAAATCGATCCTGCCATTCGATACAAAATAAGAATCAAGCAGATTAAGGGACGGAAATTAACTCTGAAAATATTTTTGATGGAGTGCCTTGTACTCTCCCCAGCAAATGGACTGCAAAGTGGAACAAATGACGGGAGGCAAGTGTCTCAGACAGGGGCTCTCCATCTTTCTATTAGTGGGTAATGGGAAAGGTCCAGCACCAAGCCTGGGACCCGCCATTAATCACAAAGCGCCTTTATGAAGATTTATTTCCTCCTGCATGCCGCCTGCTCTGGGAATGAAGTCATAACGCTACGGGGAGGGGAGGGGGGAGGGGATGGAGAGAGGGGTGACAGAGAGGGACAGCGCCGCCGGCCACACGGGACGCCAAAACTAACAGTCCGAACATGGCCGGGAAGCGGCGTGCCGTAGCACGAAAAAAAAAAAAAAGACAACGGCGAGACAGCTGGCAAGCGGCTGCGTTGGATCATTCGCAGTGGCGGCTCTGGTTTAGGCCAAGGGAAATGGTGCAAATTTTGCTGCCCCTAGCAACTGAGCCAGTAAGCCAACCGGTTGCTATGGACAGCGGCTTTTTGCTTCGTCTTATGTGAATCTGCTGCATTGCATGTCCAAACAGAGGCATGTATCTACATTTAAAAACGCCATATATTGCAGCTTACCAGTCCTTAGATGTGATGGCTGCATTAGTTTTTCTTTGAAAACATATTTTCCCTTTGTTATCAGCTGTTGGTCCTGCCAGTAACACACTTCCTGTTCCTGGGTGACAACCCTTATTGTAGTGTACTTATAAAGGAACAGTGTTGTCACCCTAGACCAGTGATGGTGAACCTTGGCACCCCAGATGTTTTGGAACTACATTTCCCATGATGCTCATGCACTCTGCAGTATAGTTGAGCATCATGGGAAATGTAGTTCCAAAACATCTGGGGTGCCAAGGTTCACCATCACTGCCCTAGGCTGCTCTCTCGATTTGGACTACAACCCCCCAATTTCCATTATATAGAGGATAACTGACTTGTACACGGAAGATAGAAAGCAAGGCTGATAACATTGTTTGAGATTTTAGTTGTATGCATGGGAAGCACGCTGAATTTCTGGCAGGATAGACAGGTTCTGTCTTTTCAAAACTGCAGTTTTATTTTATTAATGCTTGGTACTTACTGTCATAGGGTGACAACGCTCCGTCCCTATATCCTAGTTTTGCTTCTGAGTTGTCACCCATTACATGAATTTCTGATGGAGACTGAAATCAGGGATGGTTGAATATTGCCTGAATACAGGATTCCTGTGCATGGGTGTCCACAGGTAGGGGCAAGGGGGTCAAGTGCCCCCCCCCCTCCCCCCTGGAATCATGGATGGGATCTTAAATTCAGCACAATCGCGTCGCTATCGGAGTGCGGGCGGCCCACACTCAGGTGCCACCTGCTGGTGGGGTGACACCATCAAGGTGCAGTCAAGCCCCCCCCCCCCCCCATCTGTGTAGTGTAACTGCGGCTATTTTCCCTGCTCAGTCCAGCAGAGAACTTGGCGGCGCTGTGACAGGAGAAAAACGAGCTGCGGGCTATCAGAAGTTTCCCCCACTCATCCCCCCTGCCCCTTTCTCCTGTCAGGGAGAAGAGACGGCGGCTCTCACCAGGTTCCCCACCCAGCTTCCTGTCTCCGTTCCTTCCCTATTGGCCATAACTGAGGCCCAAGCAAAGGAGATTAGGAGAGGAGAGCATCATGGGACATGTAGTCCCAAAGATTGGCAGCCCCATTGGCAGATTGTAGTTCCAAAGATTGGCAGTCTCATTTTCTCCAGGGTGCTGGGCAGAAGCCAGAGAGAGAGCCATGCTGCCCAGCGCCACCAGAGAGAGAGCAACGCTGCCCAGCACCACCAGAAAGAGAAAGACTGAGCCACTACCAGGGCACAGACATGCTACACTACTGACCAGAGTCGCCCCTGGGGAACCCAGAGTGAGCAATCTTCTAGCCGGAGAGATCACTGCTGTAGTTTCGCTGGGTCTGATAAGAGGGCCTGTTGGCCATTATCCATTACTTATCCTTTGCAGTCTCTGACCATGATAATGTGATAATGACCTTGTTGAAAAGGGGCGGTGCATGGGTGACCCTAAAATGATGCCCCCCCCCTTAAAAAAAGTTCTGAGGACGGCCATGGTCTTGTGTATTCTTCCTCGAATCTTGGTGTGCTCTGTGTATTTCTTCCAGATCCGTGCAGTGATCCAGTGGGAGACTTTTCCTTCCTGTAATAAAGACCGCTCACTGCTGGTCTCTCTCCTTGTGCAGGGTGACTGGTCATGAGCCATGATTAAGGCCTGATGGCCCGAAACACGTTGACTTTTTTTTTTGACTGTTGTTTATATGCAATAATAAAACAATGTTTTAGCCCACTTCCATAGCACCACCCTTTCTCCTTTTTTTGCATGGACTTTATGGAGGTTTACAGAGACGTCCCAGGCTGAGCGTTGTGTTCTTGAGGCTCAACGGGCACTACACAGGAAGTAGTAGCTAGGATGCACCTGTTCCAGTTCTCTACCTAATAAAGTAGTGGGTGAGTCAAGAAAAAAAGAGAAAGGAAAGGAAAATAAAAGAAAGAGATAGAACGAGAAAGGAAAGGGAAAGAAAGAGAGAGAAAAAAGGGGAAGAAAAGACAGAGAAAGACAGACAGAGATAGAGAAAGAGAACGAAAGACACAATATAGACAGAGAAAAAAAAAAGAGACAAAGACAGAAAAAGAGAGAGGGAGAGAGAAAGAAGTAAAAAGACACAAATAAAAGAGCAAAAAAATAAAAAATCCCCATCCAAGTTTAACCCCCCTCAAATAAACATGTCTGACTGGGCAGGGCGACAGGTGAACCACTACACACAGCAACACCTACAGGGGTATGGCTACATACATAACATACTACATACATATATAAGTACAATAGATGTAATTGTTTACATGCTAGCTCTGAAGAAGGGATCTTGTCCCTGAAGCGTGTTGGCTGTATCTGATGTTCTTGTTCTATAATTATTTTATATAAATTTCCAAGCAAAATTACAGTTTTTACAAAACAAACATATCCAGAATTAATGTAAACTTTAGAATACTCACTGAAAATATACTAGAGCTTTCCCTTTATGTATATCTAAGGCACAAATTATAATTTTTTTTACAATATTAGGGAATAGATAATATTCTTGCCTTCTGGAAGAGATGTTCAATAGACATGTGCGCCGTCAATAAATTTTTTCCGTTTCATTTCGTACGAAAATTAAATAGTATTTTGTAATTTGTGTCCGAAATTCAACTCTGATTGGCAGCCAGACTTTTGGCCCCACCTACTGGCAAGGGGGCCGCCCATAGACTCACATGGAGTGACTGTGTTTTTCAATTGGCTATATTTTTCAATTGGCTTGGCAGTTTTTTGTTTTAACCACATCAGCCCCGGAAGGATTTGCCCCCTTAATGACCAGGACAATTTCTGAGATACGGCACTGCGTCACTTAAACTGACAATTGCGTGTTTGGTGACGTTGTACCTAAACAAAATTGACGTCCTTTTTTTCCCCCCACAAATAGAGCCTTCTTTTTGCAGTTCTTGATCACCTCTGCGGTTTTTATTTTTTGAGCATTAACAACTTGCTGACCAGCCGCCGCAGTTTTACTGCGGCAGAATGGCACAGCTGGGCGAAACGACATTGTGTAACGTCGCTTCCCCCTGTGGCCACTAGGGGCACACAGCTCTCTGAGGGGAGAAGAGACTGATCTGTTATCTCCCCTAGTCAGTCCCAGTCCCATCCCCCCTTCAGTTAGAACACACCTAGGGAACACAGTTAAAGCGGTTCTTCACCCTAAAGGGGAAGTTCCGCTAATCTGATCCCTCCCCCCCTCCGGTGCCACAATCGGCACCTTTCAGGGGGGAGGGGGGTGCAGTTACCTGGATAATCCAGGTAACTGCACCCACTTCCGGCCAGACCGCCGCAAACCCCCGCAGACGCTCCGCCCCCCCCCCCCCCCGTTGTGTTCTGGGAAACACACAGTTCCCAGAGACACAGCGGGGGACCATAAGAGACGTGCAGCGCGACTCGCGCATGCGCAGTAGGGAACCGGGCAGTGAAGCCGTCATGCTTCACTTCCCGATTCCCTGACAGAGGATGGCGGCGGTGGCAGCAGCGATACGAGCGATCGCTCGTCATCTGCCGCCGACATCGCTGGAACCTGGGACAGGTAAGTGTGCAATATTAGTAGCTGCTGGCTTTTAATATTTTTTTTTTAGGTGCAACTCCTCTTTAATCACCCCCTAGTGTTAACCTCTTCCCTGCCCTTTTACAGTAATCAGTGCATTTTTATAGCACTGATCGCTGTATTAATGCCAAGGATCCCAAAAATGTTTCAAAAGTGTCCGATGTGTCCGCCATAATGTCGCAGTCCCAATAAAAATGGCAGATCGCCAACATTACTAGTAAAAAAAATAATAATAGTAAAAATGCTATACATCTATCCCCTATTTTGTAGACGCTATAACTTTTGTGCAAACCAATCAACCGCTTATTGCGGTTTTTATTACCAAAAATATGTAGAAGAATACATATCGTCCTAAACTGAGAAAAAAATTAGCTTTTTTTTTAAAAAAAAAATGGGGATATTTATTATAGCAAAGACTACAAAATATTGTGTTTTTTTTCAAAATTGTGAATTTTTTTTCGTTTATAGTGCAAAAAATAAAAACCACAGAGGTGATCGAATACCACCAAAAGAAATCTCTATTTGTGGGGAAAAAAAATCCATAAATTTTGTATGGGTGCAGCGCCGCATGACCGTGCAGTTGTCAGTTTTAGCGAAGCAGTGCCGAATCGCAAAAAATGGCCTGGTCATTCAGCAGACAAATCTTCCGGGGCTGAATCGGTTAAACAAAAAAAGAGCGAAATTTGGGGAAAAAAAGACAATATTTTTTACTTTTTGCTCTAATACATATCCCCAAAAAAATAAAAAATAAACAAATTTCTTCATAAATTTAGGCCAATACATATTCTTCTACATATTTTTGATAAAATAAATTGCAATATGCGTATATTGATTGGTTTGCGCAAAAGTTATCGCGTCTACAACTACGGGATAGATTTATGGACTTTTTTTTTTTAATGGAGGCAATCTGCGATTTTTAGTGGGACTGCGACATTGCGGCGGACATATCTGACCCCAAATTACACTTTTTGGGAACCAGTAACATCATTACATTGATCAGTGCTATAAAAATGCACTGATCAATGAAAAAATGTTACTGGCAGGGAAGGTCTACAGGGCGATCAATGGTTTAACTGTGTTCCCTGGGTGTGTTCTAACTGTAAGGTGGATGGGCTTACTGGGACATGAAAGAAATCACTGTTCCCGATCACTAGGAACAAAAGATCTCTGACATGTCATCTGGCAGAACGGGAATCGACTTGTTTACAAAGGCAGATCCCCGTGCCTCATTGCCAGGGGCAGACTGACAACTCATGGGGCCCCTGGGCAATAGGAGATTATGGGGCCCCCAGGCAATCAGACATTATGGGGCCACACAGTATACACAAATAGTGATGGACGAACGTTTCGCCCGGCGGTCGTTTCGCGGCGAATTTCCGACTTTCGCCGTCCGCGGGTTCGAACGCCTTTTTCCGTCGTTCGCCCCGGCGGACTTACGTGTTTAATGTATACAAGAACTTTAACCTTTCGTGACACGTTTATCATGTGTTACAGGACAACCAATTGAGACATGACAGCTCATGGACACTTGGACATTCCCCCTAACCTATAAATACACCCGATCCGGTGGCCATTTTACATTCTTTCTTCTGTCACTGTAGGGAAAGGATCCTGTGTGGAGTAGGGACAGAGAAAACGCTAGCTATTTGGTACACAAAAGTTCTTTTCAGGACTGGTATAGGTGTTAGGTCAGCAGCCTGAGTTTCTTTTGTCAGTTTAGATAAAGGGACAGAGCGCTGTATGCTGCTATTTTAGGGACAGCTCAGCCAGATTAGTCTTTCTTCATCATCATCATCATCATCATCATCATTAGCTGTTACTATCAGGTCCACAAAAGAGCTGTTCCAGCTAATCGTTCCAGCCTACTCTTTTTTGCCAATTTGTATAGGGACAGGCAGGAAGCAGTGTGTCAGGCAGTGAGGATAATTTTAAAGACTTGCTGTTACTATTAGTTCCACAAAGGTTCTTTTCAGGACTGGTATCAGTGGTACGGTAATAGGCTTGTACACGTATAATATTCTTTCTTCCAAATATAGAAAGAATATTATACTTGACTGCTGCCCTTCTGCTGCAGTCTGCTAATCATTCACAACTCACTTGTTCCACAAAGCTCTTTATCAGGACTGGTAACTTGGTCTGTCTAGGGTGCTACGGTACATAGGCTTGGGTGCGGTACAGTCTGCTGTTCTGTAAGGACCGCTATCGGTCCACAATACATAGGGTTGCCGTGCACTACTGCTGACCGCTGCCCTATACTGCAGCAGTCCTTCAGCGGTATAGGGACTGACGCACAGTCTGCTAAACACTAATACACAACCTGCTTGGTCCACAAAAGTTCTTATAAGGACTGGTAACTTGGTATAGGGTGCTACGGTACATAGGCCTGAGTGCGTTACAGTCTGCTGTTCTGTAAGGACCGCTATCGGTCCACAATACATAGGGTTGACGTGCACTACTGCTGACCGCTGCCCTATACTGCAGCAGTCCTTCAGCGGTATAGGGACTGACGCACAGTCTGCTAAACACTAACACACAACCTGCTTGGTCCACAAAAGTTCTTATAAGGACTGGTAACTTGGTATAGGGTGCTACGGTACATAGGCCTGAGTGCAGTACAGTCTGCTGTTCTGTAAGGACTGCTATCGGTCCACAATACATAGGGTTGCCGTGCACTACTGCTGACCGCTGCCCTATACTGCAGCAGTCCTTCAGCGGTATAGGGACTGACGCACAGTCTGCTAAACACTAATACACAACCTGCTTGGTCCACAAAAGTTCTTATAAGGACTGGTAACTTGGTATAGGGTGCTACGGTACATAGGCCTGAGTGCAGTAGTCTGCTGTTCTGTAAGGACCGCTATCGGTCCACAATACATAGGGTTGCCGTGCACTACTGCTGACCGCTGCCCTATACTGCAGCAGTCCTTCATTGGTATAGGGACTGACGTACAGTCTGCTAATCACTAACACACAACCTGCTTGGTCCACAAAAGTTCTTATAAGGACTGGTAACTTGGTATAGGGTGCTACGGTACATAGGCCTGAGTGCGTTACAGTCTGCTGTTCTGTAAGGACCGCTATCGGTCCACAATACATAGGGTTGCCGTGCACTACTGCTGACCGCTGCCCTATACTGCAGCAGTCCTTCAGCGGTATAGGGACTGACGCACAGTCTGCTAAACACTAACACACAACCTGCTTGGTCCACAAAAGTTTTTATAAGGACTGGTAACTTGGTATAGGGTGCTACGGTACATAGGCCTGAGTGCAGTACAGTCTGCTGTTCTGTAAGGACCGCTATCGGTCCACAATACATAGGGTTGCCGTGCTCTACTGCTGACCGCTGCCCTATACTGCAGCAGTCCTTCATTGGTATAGGGACTGACGTACAGTCTGCTAATCACTAACACACAACCTGCTTGGTCCACAAAAGTTCTTATAAGGACTGGTAACTTGGTATAGGGTGCTACGGTACATAGGCCTGAGTGCGTTACAGTCTGCTGTTCTGTAAGGACCGCTATCGGTCCACAATACATAGGGTTGCCGTGCACTACTGCTGACCGCTGCCCTATACTGCAGCAGTCCTTCAGCGGTATAGGGACTGACGCACAGTCTGCTAAACACTAACACACAACCTGCTTGGTCCACAAAAGTTTTTATAAGGACTGGTAACTTGGTATAGGGTGCTACGGTACATAGGCCTGAGTGCAGTACAGTCTGCTGTTCTGTAAGGACCGCTATCGGTCCACAATACATAGGGTTGACGTGCACTACTGCTGACCGCTGCCCTATACTGCAGCAGTCCTTCAGCGGTATAGGGACTAAGAGTTTTGTCACAGGGTGATTTAAAAAATGACAGGCAGAGGAAGAGGCAGGCCCTTCCGCAGGGGTGGTAGGGGTAGGGCAGGAGCAACAGCCTTGAGCCAAAGTGGGAAGTTGCAGAAGGTGCGTTCAATTACTTTAAAGGACGCACCAGACTTGGTTGAGTGGCTCACTCAGCCTTATTCTTCTGCACCCTCCTCATCCTCTCGATCTGCACCCTCTTCTTCACTCTCTGCTATGTGCACCCCCAAAGACACTACCACCAACAACACCACCACCACCACATACCTTCCGCTTGAGTGCAAATGGGGGCCTTCATGCTCCAGTGTTTTAATAGGGACCCCCGTATAAAAAGCATGAGGGTCAAGGACCAGTACTGGGTGGCAACGTACTTAGATCCCCGGTACAAACACAAAATGGCGGAAATGTTACCGCCGTCGCAGAGGGCTGTCAGAATGCAGCACTTCCAGGCCTTGCTTCGAGAAATGCTGCATTCTGCTTTTGCGTGCGCTGGCAGAGGAGCAATTCCCACTCCCAGAGAAGGATTTGCGGGTACCAATCCAACAGCGCCTGCAAGAAGAGGCCGGTTTGAAGATGTGTTGGTGACTTCGGATATGAGGTCATTCTTTCAGCCGACCCATCGACAGGTGTCATCCGGATCCAGCATCAGGGAACGCCTAGACCGTCAGGTGTCCGACTACATTGGGTTAACGGCCGATGTGGACGCTCTGAGGAGTGATGAACCCCTAGACTACTGGGTGGGCAGGCTTGACCTCTGGCCAGAGCTTGCCCAATTTGCAATCGAACTGTTGGCTTGCCCCTCATCCAGTGTCCTGTCCGAAAGGACGTTCAGCGCAGCAGGGGGGATTGTGACCGATAAGCGTACTCGCCTAGCTCACGACAGTGTTAACTACTTCACATTTCTAAAAATGAATGAGGCATGGATCTCGGAGGAATTCAACACATGTGATCAGTAGACCATGTATATGTCTATAAACAATTTTTGGAATCAAGCACACAGACCTTCTTAATTCATTTGGCTCACTTCCCTGACCCAAAAAAGCACACCGTACTATATGCCCCTACCCTCCTCTTTGAAGAGGTTGAGCGGTGTCATATTTCTACTGGGGCTGCTTATTATGAGGGGTTCCCACCATCCCTGTGCTGTGCTGACTTCCTCCTGGGTGTTCTTATTATGAGGGGCTCCCACCATCCCTGTGCTGTGCTGACTTCCTCCTGGGGGTTCTTATTATGAGGGGATCACACCATCCCTGTGCTGTGCTGACTTCCTCCTGGGGCTGCTTACGGTGCTGCTGTCAGCGCTGTATGTCACGGAGCTGCTGTCAGCGCTGTATGTCACGGAGCTGCTGTCAGCGCTGTATGTCACGGAGCTGCTGTCAGCGCTGTATGTCACGGAGCTGCTGTCAGCGCTGTATGTCACGGAGCTGCTGTCAGCGCTGTATGTCACGGAGCTGCTGTCAGCGCTGTATGTCACGGAGCTGCTGTCAGCGCTGTATGTCACGGTGCTGCTGTCAGCGCTGTATGTCACGGAGCTGCTGTCAGCGCTGTATGTCACGGAGCTGCTGTCAGTGCTGTATGTCACGGAGCTGCTGTCAGCGCTGTATGTCACGGAGCTGCTGTCAGCGCTGTATGTCACGGAGCTGCTGTCAGCGCTGTATGTCACGGTGCTGCTGTCAGCGCTGTATGTCACGGAGCTGCTGTCAGCGCTGTATGTCACGGAGCTGCTGTCAGCGCTGTATGTCACGGAGCTGCTGTCAGCGCTGTATGTCACGGAGCTGCTGTCAGCGCTGTATGTCACGGAGCTGCTGTCAGCGCTGTATGTCACGGTGCTGCTGTCAGCGCTGTATGTCACGGAGCTGCTGTCAGCGCTGTATGTCACGGAGCTGCTGTCAGCGCTGTATGTCACGGAGCTGCTGTCAGCGCTGTATGTCACGGAGCTGCTGTCAGCGCTGTATGTCACGGAGCTGCTGTCAGCGCTGTATGTCACGGTGCTGATGTCAGTGCTCTGTATTACGGTGCTGCTGTCAGTGCTCTGTATCTCCTGCACCCTCTTGTTTGCCTACCCTGGTCCCTGACCTTCCCTCTCCTCCATTGCCTTCATTAGCTCCATAGTCCTGAATTGTCAGAACAATTTCCCAAATAAAAAAAAAATGCTTGTAGTTATCGATCCCAAATTCACCTCATACATGTATTATGCTATTGTCCAGGTGGTGGGACTACGTGCTACCCCCTAATAATTACCCCGTGGCCGCAAATTCGACCTAAAGGTTTGCGAAATTCGCCTCCCATTGAAGTCAATGGAGCCCGCGGCGAACGGTCGTTTTCGCGAACGTTTGTGTCCGTTCGCGTTTCGCGTTCGCGAAACGTCCCGTCGGAAGTTCGTCCATCACTATACACAAACACACAGTATACAATCACACAGTATACAGACATGTTTCTATTGGCTGAGAAGGTACTGGAGAGGTGGGGCAGCTATAATCTAAGGATTTTTAGACCAAAAGGATGTCGGTAAGGGACATTTCAGAGACAGATGTAAAAAAAAAAAAAAAACACAGATTTTTACATACTGTCCCTGGTTTTACTGAGGCTGACAACCCTGATGGGGTCCCCTAGTGGCACGGGGGGCCCTCGGCAGTGCCCGAGTGGCCCAATGGTCAGTCCACCCCTGCTTATTGCATAACGATCGAGGGTGGCCCATTGCCTCCTGCAATCTCACATGCACGGAGCGACGTACAGGTACGTAGGTTCACGCAGGAGAGCTGACTTGCCGCAGTAAATGTACGTGAGCTGGTCGGGAAGTGGTTAATCTGTTAAAATGTTTGCTACCTGGAGAACCTGCTGGTTACGGCACTTCCTGTAGCAGCCTGACAACACTAAGCCACTGCTTTACAATGAAATACCTCCCAACTTTTTGAGATGGGAATGAGGGACACCTATCAGCAAAAGTATGTAGGCATAGGACACACCCCCCTGCCACGCCCCTCAAAGGAGAATAAAAAAAAAAAAAGATTAGTTAAACCCACAAGTGTTTTTTTCTTACCACTACTATTCCTTTATATTGGCTTTTGAAATTTACAAATGAAGCAATTTAGAAATCAGATGAAAGGTTTAGCGCTGGGAAACACTTTTTGATAGATAAAAAGTGCATTTTATACATAACTATATAGATCAGACCAAAATGAGGAGGAATGAGGGACAGAGGGACATTGCTCCAAATCAGGGACAGTCCCTCGAAATCAGGGACAGTTGGGAGTTATGCAATTTTTAGCGCTGTAGTCAGCCTTCAGTTAGCCATTGGGATACCAATGAGGTCTAGCAGATGGACAACCCAACAGCCAATGGAAGAAGCTAACAACAGATCCTTAAAAAATGATTCGAGACCCGTATACCGTGATTCATGATGCCAAACATACAAAAAAAATAATGTGGGGTTTATATACACCTAAAATATGTTTTTTAAAACATTAACATATTTTTCTAAGATTATCCGATTGAGTGATTAGGTGATTGTAAAGGCTCGTTTCTAAATTTTTTAAAATAACAAACATATCATACTTACCTCCACTGTGCAGCTCGAGTGGCCCCTGATGGTCCATTTCTGGGGCCCCCCCGGTGGCTCTCTCGGCTCCTCCCCGCATCAGATAATCCCCTAAGGAGAAGCGCTCTCCTCACTCGCTCCCGAGTCCAGCATTTGCGTCCATAGACACAAATGCAGGACTCGGCTCCGCCCCTCAGGCACCTGTGACATTGGATTTGATCGACAGCAGCGGGAGCCAATGGCTGCGCTGCTATCAATCTATCCAATCAAGAGCAGGGACCCCGTGGAGAGAGGGACAGCGCACCCCCCCCCCCCGAGGGAAATACGGGGTTCAGGTAAGTAAAACGGGGGGCTGGGGGGGTCGGTCACTGGGTTTACACGAGGATTTACAACCCCTTTATAAAAGGAAAGCACTTTAAAATAAATGAATAAATTCCTGGCATGTCACAATACAAAGCAATAGTAAAATTTCTCAACAAATTCCATCTTTTATCATTAAAAAGCCATCCCTGAGCTTCAGTCCAGTGATTTTCCCTAGGCTGAGAGGATGATATTAGTTTGCTGCGGGCAGGATGAAGCATTTCTTCAGTCTCCTCTCTCTCAGTGATCAGGCCGTACACAAGGTGAGAGGCTGCAGCAGGGACTGATCTGCCTCTGGCATTTGTGAACACAGCCAAGAACTAAACAGGCACCAGACTTGGTGATGACGTCACCGCTGTAGCTCCGTCCCAATGTCCTATAGGAGGAAACTCATCAGGCAGAGCTACAGCGGTGATGTCATCACGCCCGCGCTGCTCAAGTTATATTGTTACTGAGATGTAATTGTACCTTTTATGTTTGTGAGTATACTTCTTATTCTACGAAATACTGGTTTTAAATACTACACTATGAGAGATCTTCTTCCTCTTGCTTATTACAGGCTGGCATGTTACAGTGCCTTGAAAAAGTTTTCATACCCCTTGAAATTTTCCACATTTTGTCGTGTTACAACCAAAAACATAAATGTATTTTATTGGGATTTTATGAGATAGACCAACACAAAGTTGATTGTGAATTTGAAGGAAAATGATAAATGGTTTACAATTTTTTTACAAATAAATATGTGAAAAGTGTGGGGTACATTTGTATGGCGCCCCCCTGAGTCAATACTTTGTAGAACCGCCTTTGTCTGCAATTACAGCTCCAAGTCTTTTTGGGGATGTCTCTACCAGCTTTGCACATCTAGAGATTGGAATTTTTTGCTCATTCTTCTTTGCAAAATAACTGTGAACAGCAATTTTCAGGTCTTGCCACAGATTCTCAATTGGATTTAGGTCTGGATTTTGACTGGACCATTCTAACACATGAATATGCTTTGATCTAAACCATTCCATTGTAGATCTGGCTGTATGTTTATGGTCGCTGTCCTGCTAAAAGGTGAACCTCCGCCCAGGGGCGGATCCAGGGGGGGGCAACGGGTCAATTGCCCCCTCCGAGAATACCGGCAAAGCCGGTTCCGTGGGTCCAATCGCGGCCGGTTCCGCGGGTACCCGCGGGCCGGTTCCGTGGGTCCAATCGCAGCCGGTTCCGCGGGTACCAGCGGGCCGGTTCCGCGGGTCCAATCGCGGCCGGTTCCGCGGGTACCAGCAGGCCGGTTCCGCGGGTCCAATCGCGGCCGGTTCCGCGGGTACCCGCGCTGAGTGGATGGGTGAGGGGGGGGGGGGCAGCTGGGCAGCTTAGGAGGGCTGCTGGCCAATCAGGAAGCCAGCAGGCAGGGGAGCAGGGAGATGACATCATCTCTCACTGCCCTGCATCCCTCCAGTCCTGCCCTCACTGTGTAGGAAGCTGTGTGCAGCAGAGAGATTGCATCATCTCTCTGCTGCCTATCTTCACTCTGGGACCCAACAAAAGACCACCTTAGCAGAAAAGTGACACAGTAGGTGACAATCCGCAATGTGTGGCAGGCTTCGTGGCAAGTGGCAATCCGCAATGTGTGGCAGACTACGTGGCAAGTGGCAATCCACAATGTGTGGAAGACTACGTGGCAAGTGGCAATCCGCAATGTGTGGCAGACTACGTGGCAAGTGGCAATCCACAATGTGTGGCAGACTACGTGGCAAGTGGCAATCCGCAATGTGTGGCAGACTACGTGGCAAGTGGCAATCCACAATGTGTGGCAGACTACGTGGCAAGTGGCAATCCGCAATGTGTGGCAGACTACGTGGCAAGTGGCAATCCACAATGTGTGGCAGACTACGTGGCAAGTGGCAATCCACAATGTGTGGCAGACTACGTGGCAAGTGGCAATTCGCAATGTGTGGCAGGTGACGTGGCAAGTGACAATCCGCAATGTGTGGCAGGTGACGTGGCAAGTGGCAATCCACAATGTGTGTCAGGCAACGTGGCAAGTGACAATCCGCAATGTGTGGCAGGTGACGTGGCAAGTGGCAATCCGCAATGTGTGGCAGGTGACGTGGCAAGTGACAATCCGCAATGTGTGGCAGGTGACGTGGCAAGTGACAATCCGCAATGTGTGGCAGGTGACGTGGCAAGTGACAATCCGCAATGTGTGGCAGGCTACGTGGCAAGTGGCAATCCGCAATGTGTGGCAGGCAACGTGGCAAGTGACAATCCGCAATGTGTGGCAGGTGACGTGGCAAGTGGCAATCCGCAATGTGTGGCAGGCAACGTGGCAAGTGACAATCCGCAATGTGTGGCAGGTGACGTGGCAAGTGACAATCCCCAATGTGTGGCAGGTGACGTGGCATGTGGCAATCCACAATGTGTGGCAGGCAACGTGGCAAGTGACAATCCGCAATGTGTGGCAGGTGACGTGGCAAGTGGCAATCCGCAATGTGTGGCAGGCTACGTGGCAATCCGCATCTGGTGGCAGGCGACGTGGCAAGTGACAATCCGCAATGTGTGGCAGGTGACGTGGCAAGTGACAATCCGCAATGTGTGGCAGGCTACGTTGCAAGTGGCAATCCGTAATGTGTGGCAGGCTACGTGGCAAGTGACAATCCACAATGTGTGGCAGGTGACGTGGCAAGTGACAATCCACATTTGGTGGCAGGTGACATGGCAAGTGACATCCTCAGGGCTCCCACTGATTCTGCATTATGGTGAGATGAACCATTTAATTTTATATTACAATGTATTAATAGAAATAATGCGCTTCAATCATCCTGACACCATAACAACCATGGTGCCGTAATGATTGAAGCGCAAATACCAGCCATTTCCCATATAAATTGCCCCCAAAAAAACATATTTTATAGCAGTGCCCCTCCCGAGACTAGACTCTGGATCCGCCCCTGCCTCCGCCCCAGTCTCAAGTCTTTGGCAGACTTTAACAGGTTTTCTTCTAAAATGTCCCTGTATTTGGCTCCATCCCTCTTCCCATCAACTCTAACCAGCTTCCCTGTCCCTGCTGAAGAAAAGCATCTCCACATCATTATGCTGCCACCACCATGTTTCACAGTGGGGATGGTGTGTTCAGGGTGATGTGCAGTGTTAGTTTTCAGCCACACATAGCGTTTTAAAATTAGGCCAAAAAGTTTAATTTTACACAGGTGGACTCTATTTACTAATTAGGTGACTTCTGAAGGCAATTGGTTCCACTAGATTTTAGTTAGGGGTATCAGAGTAAAGGGGGGTGAATACAAATGCCCCCCACACTTTTCACATATTTATTTGTAAAAAATTTAGAAAGCCATTTATGGTTTTCCTTCTACTTATTTATGTGGCACTTTGTGTTGGTCGATCACATAAAATCCCAATAAAATACATTTACGTTTTTTGTTTTAACATGACAAAATGTGGAAAATGTCAAGGGATATGAATACTTTTTCAAGACACTGTGCATGGGGGATTGCCAGAGTTGGCGAGATGAGCTCCGTTTGATATATTGGAAAGTCATTACCATCCATCCATTTGGATATTCTCCCCTAACATGTAGCCAGACCTCCTTCTTTTGAGGTTCTGGTAAGCAGTTTGCTATTGTGAGTGCACACGTGGTGAAGAATGTATCCATCTGTGGAAATATTTGAGTCGCTGTATCTGCACATGCTTTCCCCTGTTTATGGACTTTTGCAACTTAGCACTTTTTAACTATTGTATTTATTGGCGTATAATACGCACTTTTTCACCCTGAAAATCGTGTGCTAATAGTGTGTGCGTGTTATACTGCAATTTCGGCTGCCTACGGAGGGGGCGGGATGAGCGCCATCAGATTACATACAGCAAGAACCTCCTGTTCACTCAGCGGCCTCTGTACTAGGAAGCCCCGTTTCCTGGGCCAGCATTGGACCAGTGTTCTGTCTATCATAGAAGCCAGTCCAGGAGGTGGGACTTTGTATTAAAGAGGCCACCGAGTAAACAGGAGGTTCTTGCTGTATGTAATCTGACGGCGCTCGTCGCGCCACCCCCCCCCCCCCCCCCCCTCTGAGGCAGCAGTAATCTGAGTCGAGGCTGCTGATGGGCATTGATCAGGCTGCATTCATAGCAATGGTGATGCTGCATATGGGCATTGATCAGGCTGCATTCATGGCAATGGTGAGGCTGCATATGAGAATTGATCAGGTTGCATTCATGGCAATGGTGAGGCTGCATATGGACATTGATCAGGCTGCATTTGGGCAATGGTGAGGCTGCATATGGGCATTGATCAGGCTGCATTCATGGCAATGGTGAGGCTGCATATGGGCATTGATCAGCCTGCATTCATGGCAATGGTGAGGCTGCATATGGGCATTGATCAGGCTTCATTAATGGCAATCGTGAGGCCGCATATGGGCATTGATCAGACTGCATTCATGGCAATCGTGAGGCTGCAAATGGGCATTTATCAGGTTGCATTCATAGCAATGGTGATGCTGAATATGGTCATTGATCAGGCTGCATTCATGGCAATGGTGAGGCTGCATATAGGCATTGATCAGGTTGCATTCATGGCAATGGTGAGGCTGCATATGGACATTGATCAGGCTGCATTTGGGCAATGGTGAGGCTGCATATGGACATTGATCAGGCTGCATTCATGGAAACGGTGAGGCTGCATATGGGCATTGATCAGGCTGCATTCATGGCAATGGCGAGGCTGCATATGGGCATTGATCAGGCTGCATTCATGGCAATGGCGAGGCTGCATATGGGCATTGATCAGGCTGCATTCATGGCAATGGTGAGGCCGCATATGGGCATTGATCAGACTGCATTCATAGCAATGGTGAGGCTGATTATGGGCATTGATCAGGCTGCATTCATAGCAATGCTGAGGCTGCATATGGGCATTGATCAGGCTGCATTCATAGGAATGGTAATGCTGCATATGGGCATTGATCAGGCTGCATTCATAGGAATGGTAATGCTGCATATGGGCATTGATCAGGCTGCATTCATGGCAATGGCGAGGCTGCATATGGGCATTGATCAGGCTGCATTCATGGCAATGGTGAGGCTGCATATGGGCATTGATCAGACTGCATTCATAGCAATGGTGAGGCTGATTATGGGCATTGATCAGGCTGCATTCATAGCAATTAGGGTTGCCACCTTTTGTTCAAGTCAAACCCGAACACTTTAGCGGAGCATGCCAATTTTTTTTTTTTATAGTATAAACTATACATATATTTTGCTATTAAATGACATTTCTAATCATATGAAGTTAATAACAAGAGTCCCCCTTTACATCAGAGCCCACAGAGTTCCCCTTTTTACATCTGAACTCACTGAGTTTCCTTTCACTGTAAGGGGGCACTCTGCAGCCTCTGATGTAAGGGAGAACTCTTGGGACTCTTACATAAGGGATGCTCTGGGAACCCTGATTTACCTTAGTGTACTCACTCAGAGGCAGGAGAGAGAAGGGGGGAGACTTCAGTCACAGACAGGGATGGATGGTGAGCTCACTCACCCCTTGGCAGTCAGCATCTCTCATCCAGATGTATCTGAGGCTGCTGAATTCAAATTTTTCTGGCCCCAACTTTCCTTTTCTGAGGCACAGCACCGGGGATTGGAGTGTGGGCAGACTCTGAGGGGTAGGGGTGGGGGGAAGAGGTGCTGATCGAGCCCTCTCTCCTCTCCCATCTGTGTGTGTGTTTCGGGGGGGGGGGGGGGGGTTAGTGTTGGCTTTGAGCAGTGTGAAAGAGTGTAACAGACACTTTCAGCTTAGACAACTGCAGCCAGCAACCCTGCTGGGAAGCCATAGTCCAGTCTAAAAAATGTGTCCGGGTTTCATGCAGTCTGAAACCCGGACGCATGATTCCAAACCCGAACTGTCCGGGTGAATCCTGGACAGGTGGCAACCCTAATAGCAATGGTGAGGCTGATTATGGGCATTGATCAGGCTGCATTCATAGCAATGCTGAGGCTTCATATGGGCATTGATCAGGCTGCATTCATGGCAATGGTGAGGCTGCATATGGGCATTGATCAAGCTGCATTCATGGCAATGGTGAGGCTGCATATGGACATTGATCAGGCTGCATTCATGGCAATGGTAAAGGCTGCATATGGGCATTGATCGGGCTGCATTCAGGCAATCATGAGGCTGCATATGGGCATTGATCAGGCTGCATTCATGGCAATGGTGAGGTTGCATATGGGCATTGATCAGGCTGCATTCATGGCAATGGTGAGGCTGCAGATGGGCATTGATTAAGCTGGAATGATGGGCATTTGTGAGGCTGTAGAGGAGCACTGATCAGGCTGCATTGATGGGCAATTGTGAGGCTGCAAATGGCATTGATCAGGCTACAGATGGGCAATTGTGAGGCTGCAGATGGCATTGATCAGGCTACAGATGGGCAATGGTGAGCCTGCATTGATGGGCACTGACCCTTATTTTGCTTCAAAGTTCTTATTTTCAAATGTTAGCTTTTTTCCTGAAACTTCCCTCCTAAAATGAAGGTGCATGTTATATGCCTATGCCTGTTATATGCCGATAAATACTGTATTTGGGACTTTCAATTAAGTTGTTTTCTTGAACACATATATGAATTTTGTGGATCATTTCATGAATTTTGTTTGTATTATGTATTTGTTATGCACTTGCACTTTTTGTTTGCTGGCAGCAGAACACAATTTAGATAACTGAGGCACCAAAATATTCATGACTCTGAGCCGGCATCTCAGTCCACTAAGTAGATGGTGATCCTGGATGATGCCTGAACAAAGATGGCGCCATCCTTTTGGAGAGAAAAGCGGATGGAGGTGTTGTCGGAATGGGAACCATGATTTCTGTGAGAGGTAATAAGTATTGAGTAGTGGGTATTATATAGTACTATACTGCAGTACATTCAATTAAAGACAAGGCGGCAGGTTTTTTCATTATGCTATCCTGCTGGTAAAAGGACAGATGACCCCCCTACAGGCTTGGCTACCAGAACATCCTCTGGAAAGCTTCAGGCTTCAGTCCTGACATGGCTCGATGAACTGCAAGGGCAGACAAAATTGATTTATATCCCTCCGATATTACAAGTTCATTGTGTAAATTATAAGGCAAGTGTGAAAGCTGAACTCAAAAAATATTTAAAGGGAGGAATTTATAGCTGAACTCCAGGTAGGAATGAACCCACCATGATATTGTAGTTGTGTATTGCTTTATAAATAATTTGTACATAAAGCTAGCATAAGAACCTGAATCTAGCTTCATATCAGCTCCCCGTCATCCTCTGCAGATCAGTACTCAGACTGGGAGGAGGAGGGCAGACTGATAGAAAAGGGAAGTCTATCAGGATCTGCTAAATGATCATGTGATTCCAGGGAACATGAAGAGGAAGGGAGAGAGCAGAGTTGTGACTTATTAGTGTGTTGCACAAAAGAGAACAGGATTGTATCTTACCATACTGTTGGACTTTATTGGCCCCTGTGCCATATCAAATGCTGCCACTGTGCCCCATCAAATGCAGCTTCACTGTCCCATCAAATGCAGCCTCACTGTCCCATTAAATGCAGCCTCACTGTGTCCCATCAAATGCAGCCTCACTGTCCCATAAAATGCAACCTCACTATATTGCATCAAATGCAGCCTCACTATGTCCAATCAAGTGCAGCCTCCCTGTCCCATCAAATTCAGTCTCACTGTCCCATCAAATGCAGCCTCACTGTGTCCCATCAAATGCAGCCTCACTGTGTCCCATCAAATGCAGTCTCACTGTGTCCCATCAAGTGCAGCCTTACTGTTCCATCAAATGCAGCCTGTGTCTCATCAAATGCAGCCTCACTGTCCCATCAAATGCAGACTCACTGTCCCATCAAATGCAGACTCACTGTCCCATCGATTCAGTGTCACTGTCCCATCAAATGCAGCCTCATTGTGTCCCATCAAATGCAGCCTCACTGTGTCCCAAGTGCAGCCTCACTGTCCCATCAAATGCAGCCTGTGTCTCATCAAATGCAGCCTCACTGTCCCATCAAATGCAGCCTCACTGTCCCATCAAATTCAGTCTCACTGTCCCATCAAATGCAGCCTCACTGTGTCCCATCAAGTGCAGCTTCACTGTCCCATCAAGTGCAGCTTCACTGTTCCATCAAATGCAGCCTGTGTCTCATCAAATGCAGCCTCACTGTCCCATCAAATGCAGACTCACTGTCCCATCAAATACAGACTCACTGTCCCATCAATTCAGTGTCACTGTCCCATCAAATGCAGCCTCATTGTGTCCCATCAAATGCAGTCTCACTGTGTCCCAAGTGCAGCCTCACCGTCCCATCAAATGCAGCCTGTGTCTCATCAAATGCAGCCTCACTGTCCCATCAAATGCAGCCTCACTGTCCCAAATTCAGTCTCACTGTCCCATCAAATGCAGCCTCACTGTGTCCCATCAAGTGCAGCTTCACTGTCCCATCAAGTGCACGTTCACTATTCCATCAAATGCAGCCTGTGTCTCATCAAATGCAGCCTCACTGTCCCATCAAATGCAGACTCACTGTCCCATCAAATGCAGCCTTACTATGTCCAATCAAGTGCAGCCTCCCTGTCCCATCAAGTGCAGCCTCACTGTTTCATCAAGTGCAGCCTCACTGTCCCATCAAATTCAGTCTCACTGTCCCACCAAATGCAGCCTCACTGTGTCCCATCAAATGCAGCCTCACTGTGTCCCATCAAATTCAGCCTCACTGTGTCCCATCAAGTGCAGCCTTACTGTTCCATCAAATGCAGCCTGTGTCTCATCAAATGCAGCCTCACTGTCCCATCAAATGCAGACTCACTGTCCCATCAAATGCAGACTCACTGTCCCATCAAATTCAGTCTCATTGTCCCATCAAATTCAGTCTCACTGTCCCATCAATTGCAGCCTCACTTCCCCATCAATTGCAGCCTCACTGTCCCATCAAATGCAGCCTCACTGTGTCCCATCAAGTGCAGCCTCACTGTGTCCCATCAAGTGCAGCCTCACTGTCCCATCAAGTGCAGCTTCACTGTTCCATCAAATGCAGCCTGTGTCTCATCAAATGCAGCCTCACTGTCCCATCAAATGCAGCCTCACTGTCCCATCAAATGCAGCCTCCCTGTGTCCCATCTAATGCAGCCTCACTGTGTCCCATCTAATGCAGCCTCACTGTGTCCCAGCAAATGCAGCCTCACTGTGTCCCATCAAGTGCAGCCTCACTGTCCCATCAAGTTCAGCCTCACTGTCCCATCAAGTTCAGCTTCACTGTTCCATCAAATGCAGTCTGTGTCTCATCAAATGCAGCCTCACTGCCCCATCAAATGCAGCCTCACTGTCCCATCAAATTCAGTCTCACTGTGTCACAACAAATGCAGTCTCACTGTCCCTTCAAATGCTTCCTCACTTTCCCATCAAATGCAGCCTCACTGTGTCCCATCAAATGCAGCCTCACTGTGTCCCATCAAATGCAGCCTCACTGTGTCCCATCAAATGCAGTCTCACTGTCCCATCAAATGCAGTCTCACTGTCCCATCAAATTTAGCCTTACTGTCCCATCAAATGTAGCCTCACTGTCACATCAAATGTAGCCTCACTGTCCCATCAAATGCAGTCTCACTGCCCCATCAAATGCAGTCTCACTGTCCCATAAAATGCAGTCTCACTGTCCCATCAAATGCAGTCTAATTGTCCCATAAAATGCAGCCTCACTGTGTCCCATCAAATGTAGCCTCACTGTGTCCCTGTCAGGAACCATGAAACAGACAGAGACAGAAGTACAATCAAATCACACTTGTTTATTAATACAAATAAAAAGGTAAATAGGAAAAAGCATAGTCAAGCAAGCCAGAGTCCAGTAGCCAGATCGGGTAGTCAGCCAGTCCAAAGTTCATGAACCAGATCGGGTAATCAGCCAGTCCAGGCGTCAGGGATCCAAGGAGAGCAACTGCAAGCAGGATGGAAGCCAGGAGGGATGTTAGCAAGCCAGTCTTGAAACAACAGCAGGAGATGGTTCCTAGTGATAAGAACAACGCAAAGGCAAAGGAAAGAGTGAGCTGGAAGGCTTTAAATAAGCAGGTCAGACAAGCATCATCTGGAACAGCTGGTAACTGTGGAAAGAGAAGAGAGCTGGCAATTAGCCGACAGCTGAGCGGCCAGCCCAGAGGAGGAAGGGCTAAGCCAGCCCTGACACTGTCCCATCAAATGCAGCCTGTGTCTCATAAAAAGCAGCCTCACTGTCCCATCAAATGTAGCTTCACCGTCCTATCAAACCCCCCTCCTCCCCCCCCCCCCGTTCTCCATGGGAGGTCCGGACAGGCACTTACCTTGCTATGGCGTCCTCTCCTCCTGCTGTGTCTCCTTCAGTGGGCAGCAACGGTGGTGGAGGAGTCCGCTCCTCATACTTCCTCTGCTCAGGCGCAATGGGAGAGAGAAAACCGGAAGTGACATTTAACTCGGATGTCAATCAAACCACCCGGCCATAGTAATACATACTACAGGCACCGGGCGGAAGCTGTTCGGCACGATGGAATGGGCCACAATGTGGGACAAAAGCCCGCAAATGAAGCACCTCATCTGCAATCTCATGATTGCATAGACGTGGCGCTTCCCATAGTGCACTGTGTTCGGCGTCCGAACACAGCATCATGAAGGCCAAGAAACACACAGACAGGTCAGGGATAAAGTTGTGAAGTTTAAAGCTGGGTTGGGTTCTAAAAAAATTATCCCAGGCTTTGAACATCTCATGGAGCACTGTTCAATCCATCGTCCAAAAATGGAAAGAGTATGGCACAACTGCAAACTTACCAAAACATGGTCGTCCACTTTAATTGACAGGCCGGGCAAGGAGAGCAATTAATTCGAGAAGAAACCAAGAGGTCCATGGTAACTCTGGGGGAGCTGCAGAGATCGACAGCTCAAGTGGGGGAATCTGTCCACAAAATGTGGAAAATTTCAAGGGGTATGAATACTCTTTCAAGGCTCTCTTTATAGTAACTTATACAATGTAGGTTAAGGTGTATTGGTCCAATCCAACGGTCAACACCTTTTGCATAATGCATAGCTTCCTCAGGACCATAACAGATGGGGTATCAAGCTATACAAAATGGCGGGATGTCTATACGCTTACTACATCTTCTGGGTGGACACAGAGGCATAGGATCCCCACATACCCAAGGCAATTCCAATGGTGTTAGGACCCCATATATACTGTCATAGCCTAGATCATGCGTAGGATGCAAAGAAAAATATCAATCAATTCAACGTGGCCACCTTTGGGTCAGTACTCTCAGGCCTCCAATCCCAATCTGTTAATCAGGGGTTGCATACGGTCCCAGATAAACTATCAATCAGCTGGATTATAAGAGCAGTGGTGGGGAAAACAGAGGAACCTCCATGTCGATCCAAATATCTGACGAGTTCCAGTAGAGGTTATCCCTCCATTATTAGTGTGTTGCTGTTCCCTCATTGTTCAGTCAGCAGGTGACACCACTGTATTCTTTAACCCACAGCCCCTGTTTACATTAGAGTAACCTATTGCCGGCAATCACATTGTTCAAATCAGTGAGATGCCAACTTTGTGGAGCCCACCGATATGAAAGAGTAGTTCCTGCACTACTTTTGCCAATTTCAGGTGCGACAAAGCCGCAGTCAATGTGAACGGAGCTCACAGAGAATGTGGTGTCACCTTTATTACACTTGCCCCCCTTGTGACCTTAAGACTAATACTTACCTCTCAAGCTTTGGAATCCTCTACGCCAGCCTTTCTCAACCTTTTCAACCCAGAGAAACCATTGAAATAACTTAATGGTCTCAGGGAATCCCTTCTCAAAATGACTATATTTAAAATGTATTATATTAATGTGATGGTCAGTGGGAAGAATGCTCCTTACACTTGTGGCCATTGGGAAGAATGACTCCCTTACAGATAGCTAAAAAGATCAATGATGTCAGTGGGATCTTACCTAAGAAGCAGAAATTGCTCATTGCTCAAGGAACCCCTAGCAACCTCTGGAGGAACCCTAGTTGAGTAACCCTGTTTTACACCAATATCAACTCATCCTGCACCTTAAGATAGTAGAGCCAAAGTCCCCACACCATACTCTACTGCTACTCTACTTATTTGCCAAGATCAATGCATCGAGCACACAAAAGATGCTGGAGGCATCTACTGTATATCTCTCAATAATCCAAATCCTCTATGCCTAGATCAACTTATTTTGGATCAAAACATACTGAAGCGCAAGTACCCACACCGAACTCTAATGTTATACTAATACGTACCTGTCATACTGTATATCGAAATCCAAGATCAACTAATTCTGCACCAAAAAGTCCTAAAGCTTAAGTCCCAACATTGAATTCTACTGCTACACCACTACTTATCTCTCATGCACTGGAATCCTCTGTATTAGAATCAACTCATCCTGTATCCTGCACCCTCGTGACGTCATGGACCCATCATGCCCTAAGCCAGTGATGGCGAACCTTGGGCACCCCAGATGTTTTGGAACTACATTTCCCATGATGCTCTTCTACACTGCAGAGTGCATGAGCATCCTGGGAAGTGTAGTTCCAAAACATCTGGGGTGCCAAGATTCGACATCACTGCCCTAAGCGGTGACGCCACAAGGGATGGGGCCTCCGGATGACGTCATCCAGTGGCCACGCCCCATATTTATCATAGAAATGCTTGACATCGGCATGGACAGATCAGCGGGATGCATCATCAGAGTAGGGCCATTCGTGGGAGTGGCGATGGAGGAAGAAGAACACCAGACAAAGAAGACAGGAGAAAGAAGAAGACTGGAAGAAGAAGCCGGAGAAGGACACGACCGGAGGAAGAAGCGAGGAAGAAGACGTTTTTAATAAAGGACTTGTCAAAAGCTGTCTATTGTCACACTACACTACTTTTTTTTGGTGAATGGGTAGGGGTACAATGTGTCCGATACCCATTCACATAGGGGGGAGCCCCGGGATCTGGGGGCCCCCTTGTTAAAGGGGGTTCACATATTCCAATAAGCCCCCCACCTGCAGACCCCAACAACCACCAGTTAATTATCAGGAAATGGCCCATGTCCCCATCAACATGAGGGCAAGGTGCTTTGGGGTGGGGGGGCGCAACTTGAACAAGTGCACATTATGTACATTAAGCACAGTTCCCATAAAGGATCTGAAAGTCCCAAAAAGTCAATCTACTATATCTTAAAGGGGCTTTATAACTGACTGGTTGCCCCTCATTTAATTAATTTAATAAGCGTCCTCCAGTGCCTAAAAATAAAAAATGCTGGTAACTGGTGTGCGCCCTGAAACCCTGGTGATGTCACGTATGACAAAACGCTTAGGGAAGGGCCAGGGTGTGCGCCGGATGGTGGCCATCTTTGATTCTGGCGACACCTGCCACTTGGCGCTGAGGGTCTTTGAGGGTCAAAACATTCTGGTAAGCCTCTCCTGTGCAATGTGTGGGGTGAAACAATTGAATCCTATAAGTAGCTGATTTTAGCGGAATCAAGAGGATCTGATGTGGGGTCTGCTATAGCCACCATCTCACCTTTTCTATATGAACGTTGTCACAGACCTTACCTTTGAGGTACGATTTTCGTTGTCTTATTTTTTGTAATCACACATTTTATAGATAGAATATTTTGGATTTCAACTTTGTTTTATAGGTCCATTCACTCTCATTGCTTAAAATGGCATACCCACCTCAATGAGAGTGTCTCAAGGCCGGTTGTGCAATACTCTATGCACTTCCACATCCAGGCCATGGTTACTGATTTCATTTTTTCCCTGGCTGTAGTTCATTTATGTCACACGGCATCATAGACTGTCACCATCTCCAGACACCACTTTCCATCTCGCCTACATACAAAGCCGAGAGCCGCAACGCTCCATTATTTTGAAGCAACTGACTCACACGGTGACACTGCTGTCCTTAGTTATTTCCACTGTCATGGCACGCTGTCTGTTCCACATGAAAGTCATTTGTCATCGTAGCATGTTGACTGACCACCATGAAAGTGGGCCTGAATCAGAGGATTCGTATTTGTAAGGGTCAGGCCCCCCTTTAGCTGCACAGGATTACATTTTTCATAGATAAGAGTTTTTGACAACTATCTTCACGTCTGTGCAAACAATCTGTCAGGCTGTTAGAACTCTTCACAAAAAATAGCAGACCTCCCAACATGTTAATGTATACCGGCGCCTTTCATCGCCTCCCCGGTAAATTTGTTTTAGGAAGAAGGACCTGACGATAGAATGACTTTGGAAATACTGCTACATCTTATTCTTTTCAAGGGAACTCATCTCAAGTACAAAAGCTATTGGACAGGCAAACGTTTACCAACTGGATAAAGGTAGAATATTTTATGGCTTTGGATAGAGTAGAGCAGGGGTCTCCAAACTTTCTTAACAAAGGGCCAGTTTATTGTCCTTCAGGCTTTAGGGGGGGTCAAGCAATGGTCAGTGAGGGTAGAAAAGGCCCCGGTGTCCCTGGAAGTAACAATGTCCCATCCATGGTTTTAAAGGGAGAACTAGTGTACCATCATTGGTATCAGTGGTTGGTGTCAGTTGGTGCCCCAACGTTATTGTGAATGAAAGAAATAATGTGAATGAAAGAAATAGTGCTTTAAAATTTATATCAGTGGGAGGAATGGTTCTCCATCATTGGTGATAGTAGATGGAATGTTGCCCCATCATTGGTGTCAGTGGATGGAATGTTGCCCCATCATTGGTGTCAGTGGATGGAATGTTGCCCCACCATTGGTGTCAGTGGATGGAATGTTGCCCCATTATTGGTGTCAGTGGATGGAATGTTGCCCCACCATTGGTGTCAGTGGATGGAATGTTGCCCCATCATTGGTGTCAGTGGATGGAATGTTGCCCCACCATTGGTGTCAGTGGATGGAATGTTGACCCATCATTGGTGTCAGTGGATGGAATGTTGTCCCATCATTGGTGTCAGTGGATGGAATGTTGCACCATCATTAGTGTCAGTGGATGGAATGTTGCCCCATCATTGGTGTCAGTGGATGGAATGTTGCCCCATCATTGGTGTCAGTAGATGGAATGTTGCCCCATCATTGGTGTCATTGGATGGAATGGTGCCCCAAGGGCAGGATATAGGCAAGCAAACATCCAGCCCATGGGCCGCAGTTTGAAAACCACTGGAGTAGAGGATGGTTAAAACCCCAGATGAGTTTTTGAGTTTTTTTGCCCAGGATAGGTATAGCAGAATTGCATGGGTCACAGATAATGGAATGGGAGAAATAGTGTACCATCATTGTTATCAGTGGTTGGTGTTAGTTGGTGCCCCAACGTTATTGTGAATGAAATGTGAATGAAATAAATAGTGCTTTAAAATTTATATCAGTGGGAGGAATGGTTCTCCATCATTGGTGATAGTGGATGGAATGTTGCCCCATCATTGGTGTCAGTGGATGTAATGTTGCCAAATTATTGGTGTCAGTGGATGGAATGTTGCCCCATCATTGGTGTGATTGGATGGAATGTTGCCCCTTCATTGGTGTCAATGGATGGAACGTTGCTCCATCATTGGTGTCAATGGATGGAATGTTGCACCATCATTGGTGTCAGTGGATGGAATGTTGCCCTATCATTGGTGTCAGTGGATAGAATGTTGCCCCATCATTGGTGTCAGTGGATGGAATGTTGCCCCATCATTGGTGTCAGTGGATGGAATGTTGCCCCATCATTGGTGTCAGTGGATGGAATGTTGCCCCATCATTGGTGTCATAGGATGGAATGTTGCCCCATCATTGGTGTCAGTGGATGGAATGTTGACCCATCATTGGTGTCAGTGGATGGAATGTTGCCCCATCATTGGTGTCAGTGGATGGAATGTTGCCCCATCATTGGTGTCAGTGGATGGAATGTTGCCCCATCATTGGTGTCAATGGATGGAATGGTGCCCCAAGGGCAGGATATAGGCAAGCAAACATCCAGCCCATGGGCTGCAGTTTGGAGACCACTGGAGTAGAGGATGGTTAAAACCCCAGATGAGTTTTTGAGTTTTTTTGCACAGGAATGGTATAGGAGAATTGCATGGGTCACAGATAATGGGATGGGAGAAATAGTGTACCATCATTGGTATCAGTGGTTGGTGACAGTTGGTGCCCCAACGTTATTGTGATTGAAAGAAATAATGCTTTAAAATGTATATCAGTGGGAGGAATGGTTTTCCATCATTGGTGATAGTGGATGGACTGTTGCCTCATCATTGGTGTTAGTGGATGGAATGTTGCCCCATCATTGGTGTCAGTGGATAGAATGTTGCCCCGTCATTGGTGTTAGTGGATAGAATGTTGCCCCATCATTTATGTTAGTGGATGGAATGTTGCCCCATCATTGATGCCAGTGAATGGAATGGTGCCCCAAGGGCAGGATATAGGCAAGCAAACATCCCGCTTATGGGCCGCAGTTTGGAGACCGCTGGAGTAGAGGATGGTTAAAACCCCAGATAGTTTTTGAGTTTTTTTGCCCAGGATAGATATAGGAGAACTGCATGTATCACAGATAAATGTGCAAAATGGTAAGCCAATTTCCAATGGTCAATGGTCCTGGTGTGGCTGCTCTTGACAGACAGGATTACCCAACTGGGGTACCCTGAATCAAAGTAAAAATAAAATTAACGATAGCATGAGGAACTCTGAACCACAGATATGTCCAAGGAAGCTTCAATCATGCTCAAATAATTGAAAAAAAACAAAAAACAGCCAATGTGTTTCAGTGGTCTAAACCAGCATTTCTCAAACTTTTTTCAGCCACGGAACCCTTTAAAAGTATGCGAAGTCTGAAGTTAAATGCATAAATGTTACTGATCAAAGGGAAATCTAAGTCTGGGACAATGCACACAACCCCCTTGATGAAATTAACTTCACATCAGAGGCCCCCTTTACATCAGAGGTCCCTCCACATGAGAGCGCCCCTTCACATCAGAGGTTCCCCATTACATCAGAGGTCCCTCCACATGAGAGCACCCCTTCACATCAGAGGTTCCCCATTACATCAGAGGTCCCTCCACATGAGAGCGCCCCTTCACATAAGAGTTTCCTTCATCACATCAGAGGTCCCTCCACATGAGAGCGCCCCTTCACATAAGAGTTTCCTTCATCACATCAGAGGTCCCTCCACATGAGAGCGCCCCTTCACATAAGAGTTTCCTTCATCACATCAGAGGCCCACTAATACATGAGAGACCCCATCACATCAGAGTTGCTCATATATATCAGATGCCCCTATACAATGGTCCTCTCATCATCTCAGAGGTACCCCATCACATCAGAGGCTCCCCACTACATCAGAGCCCCCCCCCCCCCCCACATGAGAGCGCCCCAAGACATTGGAGGCTCCCCATTACATCAGAGGTCCCCCCACATCAGAGGTTCCTTCACGACATCAGATGCCCCCTAATACATGAGAGACTCCATCACATCAGAGTTCCCTTTATATTGCTTTATTTCAGATGCCCCCTATACATGGGTACCCTCATCACCTCAGAGGTACCCCATCACATCAGAGGCTCCCTATTACATTAGAGCCCCCCCCACATTAGAATACCCCTTCACATCAGAGGTTCCCTCATCCCACTAGAGTCCACCTTTCTCACCTGAGGCCTCTTATATATGAATCCCCTTATCACACCAGAGTCCCCCTTCACATCAGAACCTCCCTATCACATCAGAGCCCCTTCACCACTACAGAGTCCCCCGTCACACAAGAGTCTCCATTACAGAGCCCTCCAATCACGCAGTCCCCCCCAATAGAAAGCCCCCCCCCCCATTTACACATTCCCCCATTCTGTGTATGTTCAGTAACTCAAATAAGGGGAGGCCAAGATCCTGGGATACAGCATCCTCAGGCCTGCAGAAATGCAGAACTGTCCCGGCAAATTTGGGACAGTTGGCATCTATGAAAGTGAGTGTCCTTTCTTACGTTGTTGTCACCAGTGACCTCATTAAAAGTTTGTTAAATTATATGTAACATGGGACTTTGGCCCGTAGGAAGCCAATATAAAGTCATATTTGATGTACTTTTATTAGCTTTATAAAAAACATCCTTTAACAAATAAATAATTGAATTAACATTTGTATTTATTTTATTTATTTTTTATTTTTTTTACATTTGGCTGGAATTCCGATTTTATAGCAAACTGTACTGTTCATAGTAACACTCGTTTAATATATGTAATTAACAGGTTAATATAATTTCAGATCGGGTCATTTAAATCGTTTCAAATCTGCATCGGCTTTTAACAAAATGATACCTGGATGGTCCTTCCATGAAGGTCCTTGTGCAGGCACTTCCTATTATTGGATGACAACGTTCCCTTTCTCAGTCAGAACAGTGAAGGCCAGTTGCTGCTCTGGCGTGTGCCTAATATGTGCAGTGTGTGCAGTGCACATGGGCCCCAAGGTGGAGGGGGCCCACTGTACACTCACTGCACACATTGGGGATTCGATTTGGGACTTGTTACAATGAAAACACGAAAAACAAGTGTAGCAGCGCTAAAAAATAAATAAAAAAAATATAAAGTGCTAATTAATGAATTAATAATTGATCCCATTATAAAAAAAAATAATTGTAGTGACAAAATTAATTAATAATTGATCACACCATATAAAATTAATTGTAGTGACAAAATATAATTTTAAGTATAACATATAAAAGTGAATACGTGCAAAAATAGTGATTATAACCACTTCGCGCCGGGTGGACGTCCTGGGACAGCCTCGACTTTCCGGGGTTATATTTGAAAGAGGTTACAGACATCATTCAGATATCTGCATTTTCAGCCGGCGATTCCCTGTACCATAAGAACGATCATAGCGACTGTTCCGGTGAGTCGGTAGAAGCACCGGAGGGCGGCGGGAGGGGACACCCCCCCTCCCTCCGCCCTCCGGTGCTTCTACCGACTCACCGCTTCCATCGGTGAGTCGGACACAGGATCCGCCGGCCCCCGGATAATGATCATAGAGATTTCCGGCGGACCAGGTGGTCGCCGGAGTCTCTATGATCGTTCGGAGGCCAGACGCGATGTTATGACGTCACGCCTGGCCTCTGCATTCAAATAACGCCGCCGCCTTGGCTGGGAATCCGTGATCGTTTTTTTATTTCAGGCTTCCCAGCCTAGAGGTGAGATATGGGGTCTTATTGAATTATTGCTCTCGCTCTAATGTTCGCGGCGATACCTTACATGTGTGGTTTGCACACCGTTATCATAAGTGGGCGGGACTTATGTATGCGTTCGCTTCTGCGTACGAGCTCACAGGGACAAGGCGCTTAAAACATTTTTTTTTTTATTGCTAATTTTACTTTTATTTTTTTAGTTTGATACATGTTTTAAGCGCCCTGTCCCTGTGAGCTCATACGCAGAAGCGAACGCATAGGTAAGTCCCGCCCACTTATGAAAACGGTGTGCAAACCACACATGTCAGGTATCGCCGCGAACATTAGAGCGAGAGCAATAATTCTAGTCCTAGACCTCCTCTGTAACGCAAAACATTTTAAAAAATGTAAAGCGTCACCTATGGGGATTTTGAAATACCAAAGTTTGGCGCCATTCCACGAGCGCGTGCAATTTTGAAGCGTGATTCATCTTTCAAATTATGCAAAAAAATTGGGCTAGCTTTACTGTTTTTTTTTTTTTTAAAGAATGAAAAAGTAACACACAATTTTCCAAAGACAAACACGCATCAGTTAGCCGGCCGGCTAGTGTGGACGACTGTCCACTACGACTCAATACGCGGTGACGTCAGCATGCCAAACTCCTCCCGACGCACGTTTCGTCAAAAAAATGACATCGTCTTTGTCACGCAGCTGCGTGACAAAGGAGATTGTGTACGCCGGCACTGCACCTGCCCTCTAAAGAAGAGAGAGTGTGCAGTGTGCCAGTTTATTTGCAAAATTATACTGGTGGGCACTGCGGTAAGGGGGCCCCAAGGAGGAGGGGGCCCTCTGTACACTCACTGCACACATTAGGGATTTGATTCAAGACTTGCTACAATGCCATCACTTGAGCCAGTGGTGTAACTAGAACCTTCAGGGCCCCAGTCCAAGAAACAATGAAGGGCACCCCTGACCCCGTTCCTTTCTTCCAAGCCCAGTGTTGGAACACCACAGCCCAGCCACAAGTACGATCTTTGTGACCCTGGTAGTTCCACTACTGGTGTCAGTTGTTTTTATTTTTGTTATTTTATATTTTTAACTTTTTTTATTTTTACAATATTCTTTTTTACAGTTTTTTTAAGAGGCCCGTTGGTCGCTTTGGTGAGATATCAGAAGTCTAAACTGACCTCTGATATTCAACCTTTAAAGGGGTTGTAAAGGTTCATTTTTTATTTTCTACATAGGTTCCTTTAAGCTAGTGCATTGTTGGTTCACTTACCTTTTCCTTCGATTTTCCTTCTAAATGTTTTTTTTCTTTGTCTGAATATCTCACTTCTTGTTTCTCCTCAGTGAACTTCACACCATCATCCGAGCTGGTGGTTAGTCAGCCAGAACAGCTTACTGAACAGCTTACTGAGGAGGAACAGGAAGTGAGAAATTCAGACAAGGAAAACAAAGAAAAAAAAAATTTAGAAGGGAAATCGAAGGAAAAGATAAGTGAACCAACAATGCACTAGCTTAAAGGAACCTATTTAGAAAATAAAAAACGAACCTTTACATCCCCTTTAAGACAAAAAGAGGAGATTGAGGACATAGCCCTCAATCTCCATCTCTACAGCCTCAGCGTTACTGAATGGATGGATAAGAATATCTCTGTACAAAGATCCCCTTCATTCACAAACTGAAGCATAGTAAACACAGTTTACTATGTTTCAGTTAGGAATGGACGGAGGCGCTGATTGGTACGGATCAATTCAGACAAGGAAGGGGCCAGTAACTGACACATTTTTGTGCAACATTGACCATCGTTTGGCCAATTTTTAGAGGCTAGATTTAAAATGGGTCCGTAATAGAATTAGAGGCATGCCTAACGCAAAATATCCGAACAGTTCTCCTCACATGAACAAGTTATCACGGTGGAAGACAGCGGCGTCATTTGTTTAAGAGGACAAGGAAGGGCAATAATTGTCACATAACATTAGCCCATTATGTGTCTGATTTATGTACCGGGGGAAGACACGCTCACCACGCCAGATTATTACACTGTATGACAAAGTTGTATAAAGAGTAAATAA
The DNA here is from genome assembly GCF_037356315.1 of Lithobates pipiens. Lineage (NCBI taxonomy): Eukaryota > Metazoa > Chordata > Amphibia > Anura > Ranidae > Lithobates > Lithobates pipiens. The sequence continues at coordinate 26,080,201 of NW_027507788.1, forward strand.
AGCCAAGAAGAAGAATATAATATACAGTATATGTTTATGTATATATTAATATATATTAAATATTATATTATTACTATAACTCTATCTATCTATATATCTATCTATCTATCTATCTCTCTCTCTCTCTCTCTCTCTCTCTGTATATATATATATATATATATATATATAAAATATTACCCCAAAAGTAAAAAGTATTGGGACGCCTGCCTTTACACGCACGCAAACTTTAATGTCATCCCAGTCTTAGTCCGTAGGCTTCACTATTGAGTTGGCCCACCCTTTGCAGCTATAACAGCTTCAACTCTTCTGGGAAGGATGTCCACAAGGTTTAGGAGATGTGTCTATGGGAAGGTTTGACCATTCTTCCAGAAGCGCATTTGTGAGGTCAGGCACTGACATTGGATGAGAAAGTCTGGTTTGCAGTCTAATTCATCCCAAAGGTGTTCTATCGGGTTGAGGTCAGGACTCTGTGCAGGCCAGTCAAGTTCTACCACCCCAAACTGGCTCATCCATGTCTTTATGGACCTTGCTTTGTGCACTGGTCCAAATCATTTAGTGGAGTGGAGATTATGGTGTGGGGTTGTTTTTCAGGGGTTGGGCTTGGCCCCTTAGTTCCAATGAAGGGAACTCTTAAAGCGGGAGTCCACCGGGACTCCGCGTTTTTTTTTTTTTTTTTAAAGCCAGCAGCTACAAATACTGCAGCTGCTGACTTTTAAATAGTGACACTTACCTGTCCAGCGCGCCCACGATGTCGGCACCCGAAGCCGATCGCTCGCTCGTGCCGCCGCCATCTTGGGTATGGGAATCAGGAAATGGAGCCTTTCGGCTTCATTTCCCGGTTCCCTACTGCGCATGCGCGAGCCGCGCGGCGCAATCCGGACGGTCCCCGCTGCCTCTGGGAGCTGTGTGTTTCCCAGCAGGCAGCGGGGCACTTGCTGAAGGGGGCGGGCGCTTGCGGAAAGGGGCGTAACGTACGCCCCTTTCCGCAGAGAGCTATCCCGGAAGTGGGTACAGTTACCTGGATTATCCAGGTAACTGCACCCCCCTCCCCCCTGAAAGGTGCCGATTGTGGCGCCGGAGGGGGGGGGGATTCCGATGAGCGGAGGTCCATTTTAGGGTGGACCTCCGCTTTAAGTCGTCAGCATACCAAGACATTTTGGACAATTTCATGCTCCAATTTTGTGGGAACAGTTTGGGGATGGCCCCTTCCTGTTCCAACATGACTGCGCACCAGTGCACAAAGCAAGGTCAATAAAGACATGGATGAGAGAGTTTTGGGTGGAGGAAATTGATTGGCCTGCACAGAGTCCTGACCTCAACCTGATAGAACACCTTTGGGATCAATTAGTGCGGTGACTGCGAGTCATTCCTTCTTGGCCAGTACTTGACCTCACAAATGCGCTTCTGGAAGAATGGGTCAAACATTCCCATAGACACACTCCTAAACCTTGTGGACGGCCTTCCCAGAATAGTTGAAGCTGTTATAGCTGCAAAAGGTGGGGCCAACTCAATATTGAACCCTATGGACTAATGCCGGCCATACAGGGTTCGAATTTCGAAAGAATTTTCTTTTGAAAATCGTATCTAAGAAAACAGCCGATTTTCGTGCGGAAATAAAATTTGAGGAAATCGGACATGTTGGAAATTTTTTGAAAAACAAACAATTTTCTAATCAATGATGGGAGAATCGTGCGAGAAACGTTAATAAGTAAAGAAAATGTACGGAGATAAAAGAAAATTTACGGAGAGAAAAGAAGATTCCCAGCCAAGAAAATTCTTTTCTGTAGCAACATGAGGTGAAATTGAAGGTTTGGTCGGCCGAATTTCGAAAATCAATGGTGGCATCATCGGATCACAAAAAAAACGAATTTTCTGATTTTGAAAAGAAAATTCGTTCAAAATTCGACCGTGTATGGCCTGCATTAGACTGGGATGCCATCAAAGTTCATGTGTGTAAAGGCACGTGTCCCAATACTTTTGGCAATATAATGTATATTATTTAAATAGTACATACTGTATAGCTCACCAGTCCTTAGATGTGGTGGTTGGATTTTTTATTTGAAAGCTTACTAACACACTTCCCGTTCTAGGGTGACAACACTCACTGTACTGTATCTATAGGAGGGCAGGGTTGTCACCTAGGCCAGGAAGTGTGTTAGGACTACAGGACTACAGGACCCCTTTACTCTGCTTCATAATATAAGAGGAGTTGTTCTGTCATTTATAGAGGTCGAGCTGTCCCATGGTGAAGCTGAAGCTTTGAAGCTGAACTCCAGCCTTCCCGTTAGTCTTGTACAACTGTTCAGGCTCCTCTCCCATACTAAAATACGGCTCTGATTTCATTGCACAATGTGAGTTCAAAGATGACAAAATCATGTACATTCTGGTGACTGTGCAGTTATTGACTGTGTTCACAAATATCTGACACAGATCATCCCCTGCTGTATCCTCTCAGCTTGCCGTTTGCAGTCAAATTTACAATGTTGCTGACTGAACACTGGGGAGAGAAGAGACTATCAGCTTCCTGGACTGAGGTGCGGTATCAGGCTGGGTTCACACCGCTGCGGGTGGGAGACCCGGATGTGATTCGCACCGCACTGCAGTGCAAATCACATCCGATCTGTCTGTGCGATGCGAGTTCAGCCATACAGATAGTATGGCTGAATTCGCATCGCACCCGCCGCAAACTCGCACGGGACCCTTTTTTTGGTCCGCAGCAGAATCGGATCGCATGGGTGTTCACACCATGCGATCCGATTCCTGTCCGAGTTTGCAGATCGCACTGCGATATGCGGACTGATCTGGGGGTGTCATTAAGATTTAATTGACACTCCCAGCAGTCCGCATAGGGCAGTGTGAACTGCCGGCGGGAGGCATGCGATGCGGGAAAACGCCGCGGATTTGCGGCGTTCCCGCATCGCTACGGTGTGAACCTAGCCTCAAAGCTATAACCCCCAGCAGTGATCATTGTGTTCTGCTGGTGGGGAAGGCTCCCCCATTCCCGCCAGGAGAAGGGATTCCTCTATCAACACAGACTGTGTTGATGAAGAATTGAGCAATTTTCTTTCCTTCCACCTAAGTATTCAGCCTTATATAATATGAAAGCTGTTTAGATGTATAGAGTATTCATTATCAGCTTTTTTACCATGGAGGAATCCTTGAAAAACTTTTTAGGTCTCAGGGAATCTCCACTAAAACATTTAGACCTACAGCTCATAGTAGTATTTCATAGTACATTTCCCTCTTTTTCCTCCCTTTCTTCTCTTTTTTTTTTTTTCTTTCCTTCCTTCTCATCCCTTTCTTCTCCTTTTTTTTTTTCTTTTGTATTGTATGGCTGTAGACCATATTTGTACATTCATTGTATTTAATATTTGAATTGTTATTCATTAATTGTTATGCTTTTCTCTTTCTTTTTCCTTTTACACACCGAAGGTTTTGCATATCTTGTCATTTTATGTCTATTGCATATTCTCGCCCTTTTCCTGATGAAGCTGACCTGGCGAAACATGTTGAAATAGAAGGACAAGAGAATAAACCTGTATGTGACCCCAGTTCTCGTGGCAGTTAGGCCCCATTCACACCTGAGCGTTTTGTAGCTTGAAGCTACAAAACGCTGGAGGGGAAAAAAAATCGATTATTCTCAATGGAGACGGTTCACGTCTCCACTCCATGTCGCCTGAAGCCGAACGCCTGAAGCTGAAACAAGTTCTGGACCCTTTTTCGTCGCTCAAATCGGACAGATTTGGGCGTTTTTTTTTTTCTTTTTACATTGGGGGCCTTTTGCCCTGCACAAAATCGTGCCAAATCGCGGTAAAAAACGCCACAAATCGCAGTAAAAATGCCGCAAAATCACAGTAAAATCACGCTATCAGGTGTAAATGGGGCCTTAGGGTTGAGATGTGTGTTATACCCAGAATGTTAACTGTAAATGTGGTCCTTACTTTTATCTTGTTTATGTTTAATAAATGATATATATTGCTTTTTTTTTTACATTGTTGTCTGTTTTTTGTATATGGTTTACCTTTAAAATCCCAGTTCCTCAACTCTTTGTGCCTGAAATATTTACTGAATAATCAATAAATTCGAAATAATAATTAAATAAATAATATTAAATAATAATATAAACACCGAAAGTGGAAGTGTAGATGTGACCCTTTATAATGGTGGTTGGTTTAAAAAATTATTATTATTTATTATTATTCAGGATTTATATAGCGCCAACAGTTTACGCAGCGCTTTACAATGTAGAGGAGGGACAGCACAATTCTGACCCCTTACAATGATCGGAGCTTTCCTTTATATTGGTGGTCACACTGTAGAAGGCAAGGACATGCGGTGAGGTCAGTGGCTGGTGAGGCAATGGCTAGTATCAGAGCCGGATACACACAGGTCACATACGCCCCGTACGTTAGAGCGAGAACAATAATTCTAGCACTAGACCTCCTCTGTAACTCTAAAAATGTATCCTGTAAAAAATTTTAAAGCGTCACCTATGGAGATTTTTACATACCCAATTTAGCCACCGTTCCACGAGTGTGCGCAATTTTAAAGCGTGACATGTTGGGTATCTATTTACTTGGTGTAACATCATCTTTCACATTATACAAAAAAATCGGGCTAACTTTCGTTTTTTTGTTTTTGTTTTGTTTTTTATATTTATGAAAGTTTTTTTTCACAAAAAAAGGCATTTGAAAAATTGCAATGCAAATACCGTGTAACATAAAAAAGTTGCAACAACCACCATTTAATTCCCTAGGGTATCTGCTAAAAAAAATATATATATAACGTTTGGGGGTTCTGAGTAATTTTCTAGCAAAAAAATAAATAAAAAGATGATTTTTGTTGGAGAGAAGTGTCAGAATTGGCCTTGGTGGCAAGGGGTTAATTACCATAAGTAATATACAAATAATTATTATACAGTGCCTTGGGAAAGTATTCGGCCCCCTTGAACTTTTCAACCTTTTGCCACATTTCAGGCTTCAAACATAAAGATATAACATTTTTAATTTTTTGTGAAGAATCACCATTATGGGACATAATTGTGAAGTGGAACGAAATCTATTGGATATTTTAAACTTTTTTAGCAAATAAAAAACTGAAAAGTGGTGCGTGCAAAATTATTCGGCCCCTTTACTTTCAGTGCAGCAAACTCACTCCAGAAGTTCAGCGAGGATCTCTGAATGATCCAATGTTGTCCTAAATGACTGATGGTGATAAATAGAATCCCCCTGTGTGTAATCAAGTCTCTGTATAAATGCACCTGCTCTGTGATAGTCTCAGGGTTCTGTTGAAAGCGCAGAGAGCATCATGAAGACCAAGGAACACACCAGGCAGGTCCGTAATACTGTTGTGGAGAAGTTTAAAGCCGGATTTGGATACAAAAAGATTTCCCAAGCTTTAAACATCCCAAGGAGCACTGTGCAAGCGATCATTTTGAAATGGAAGGAGCATCAGACCACTGCAAATCTACCAAGACCTGGCCGTCCCTCTAAACTTTCAGCTCAGACAAGGAGAAGACTGATCAGAGATGCAGCCAAGAGGCCCATGATCACTCTGGATGAACTGCAGAGAACTACAGCTGAGATGGGAGAGTCTGTCCATAGGACAACAATCAGTCGTACACTGCACAAATCTGGCCTTTATGGAAGAGTGGCAAGAAGAAAGCCATTTCTCAAAGATATCCATAAAAAGTCTCGTCTAAAGTTTGCCACAAGCCACCTGGGAGACACACCAAACATGTGGAAGAAGGTGCTCTGGTCAGATGAAACCAAAATCGAACTTTTTGCCCACAATGCAAAACGATATGTTTGGCGTAAAAGCAACACAGCTCATCACCCTCAACACACCATCCCCACTGTCAAACATGGTGGTGGCAGCATCATGGTTTGGGCCTGCTTTTCTTCAGCAGGGACAGGGAAGATGGTTAAAATTGAGGGGAAGATGGATGCAGCCAAATACAGGACCATTCTGGATGAAAACCTGTTGGAGTCTGCAAAAGACCTGAAACTGGGACAGAGATTTATCTTCCAACAAGACAATAATCCCAAACATACAGCAAAATCTACAAAGGAATGGTTCACAAATAAACGTATCCAGGTGTTAGAATGGCCAAGTCAAAGTCCAGACCTGAATCCAATCGAGAATCTGTGGAAAGAGCTGAAAACTGCTGTTCACAAACGCTCTCCATCCAACCTCACTGAGCTCGAGCTGTTTTGCAAGGAAGAATGGGCAAGAATTTCAGTCTCTCGATGTGCAAAACTGATAGAGACATACCCCAAGCGACTTGCAGCTGTAATCGCAGCAAAAGGTGGCTCTACAAAGTATTAACACAAGGGGGCCGAATAATTTTGCACGCCCCACTTTTCATTTTTTTATTAGTTAAAAAAGTTTCAAAAAGCCAATAGATTTCGTTCCACTTCACAATTGTGTCCCACTTGTTGGTGATTCTTCACAAAAAATAAAAATTTTATATCTTTATGTTTGAAGCCTGAAATGTGGCAAAAGGTTGAAAGTTCAAGGGGGCCGAATACTTTCGCAAGGCACTGTATGTTGTTTTTAAAGTGGAGGGCCACCCTAAAAATAAAAATAGCATTAATATTCTTAAAAAAATAAAAAAATAAAACATTCGATTTTATTTTTTTTTGTAACTTACCAGAAACCCCTGTTGCTAGGCAGTCTTCCTAACTTGCCTCTTCCTATTCTGCGGAGCTTCCTCCTCTCCGGCGAGCGGCCCCGTTGCCTTCTGGGACATGTGTGTGTCCCAGAACACAACGAGGCCAATCACAAAGCGCCGTGCGACTCGTGCAGTAGGAAAAGGACAGTGAAGCCTCAAGCCTCCACTCTCTGTTTCCCTTAGTGAGGATGGCGGCGCCGGCACCCGATACGAGGGGCGCACATCAGCCTCGGAGGGCGGGGGGCGCAATCACAGGTGCCCCGGACAGGTAAGTGTCCTTATTAAAAGTCGGCAGCTACAGTGTTTGTAGCTACTGACTTTTAAAAAAAAATTTAAGGCTGGAATACTGCTTTAAGTTAATTTAGTATATTTTCAAAAAAATTTAGTCAAGCAGGTGGCTGAAAATTACGGCAGCATTTTAATTGGACAGCTTGTTCCAATGGTACTTTACCATTGGTCCAAGACTCCAAGCTGTCCATTGAGCTCAGTGCCTCTGAAAAGAAGTGAGGAGAGGCACTGTGAGCTCATCCTCTCAGTCTGCTAAAAACAGTGTGCCAGCTTGTATTTAAACTGGCCGCTCTGTATGTAGCTTCTGACAGGCTGCACAAGGAGCTCTGTATCTCTGGAACCATAGGTGGCAGAAGCCCCAAATTTTGACCAATGGTGGATTGGGACTTCGGCTATCTACCACCAAAATTCCAAATCTGACCCCAGGTTGCCGAGCTGCGACCCTCGAAGCTTCGAAGCTTACTTGTTTTTGTTGTGTTTTGTTTTTTAGGTTAATGGCAACATCTACACCTCACCTGCCTCCCCTTACTGCACATCCCCTGTAGAAGTGACCCCTTAAATTGATGGTCAGGGTAGAAGTGACCCCTTACATTGATGGTCAGGGCAGAAGTGACCCCTTACTTTGATGGTCAGGGTAGAAGTGACCCCTTACATTGATGGTCAGGGCAGAAGTGACCCCTTACTTTGATGGTCAGGGTAGAATGACCCCTTACATTGATGGTCAGGGCAGAAGTGACCCCTTACATTGATGGTCAGGGCAGAAGTGACCCCTTACATTGATGGTCAGGGCAGAAGAGACCCCTTACGTTGATTGTCAGGACAGAAGGGACCCCTTACATTAACGGTCAGGGTAGAAGTGACCCCTTACATTGATGGTCAGGGTAGAAGTGACCCCTTACATTGATGGTCAGGGTAGAAGTGACCCCTTACATTGATGGCCGATCTAAACGTAACCCTTTACAATGGTGGTCAGTGTAAACAAGACCCCTTACATTGGTTGTTGGTGTAGAAATTACGCTTTACATTGTGGCTGGTGTAGACATAACACTTTACATTGATAGTCAGTATCAAAGGGACCCTTTACATTGGTGGTCAGTGTAGATGTTGCCTTGTATATTGGTAGACATGACCCATTACATTGATGGTCAAAGTAGACGTGATTCTTCACATTGATGGTCAGTGTACACGTGAACCCTTACATTAGAGGTCAGTGTAGAAATGGGCCCTTACATTGGTGTATACAAATGATCATTTTCATTGGTTGTCATTGTAGACGTGACCTCTTACATTGAAGGTCGGTGTAGACATGACCGGTTACAATAGTGGTCAGTGTAGACATGATCCTTCATGTTGGTGGTTGGTGTAGAAGTGAACCCTTATATTGGTGGTCAGTGTAGCTGTTGCCCTGTATATTAGTGGTGGGTGTAGACATGACCCGTTACATTGATGGTCAGTGTAGACATGACCCTTCACATTGCTGGTCAGTGTAGGAATGGGCCCTTACCTTAGTGATTGGTGTAGAAATTACCTTTACATTGGTAGTCATTGTAGACGTGACCCCTTACATTGGCGGTCGATGTACACATGGCACCTTACATTGGTGGTTAATATAAAAGTGACCCTTTACATTGGTGGCCGGGGCAGACGGGACCTCTTGCAGTGGTGGTCAGTGTAGATGTGATCTTTTACATTGAAGGTCAGCATAGAAGGAGGTCGATCTCTTCTCATGGAACCCCTGACAACCTCTGGAGAAACCTCAGGATCCCACAGAGCCCTGGTTGAGAAAGGCTAATATGAAACAAATGTAGTTCGCATAGTGCAATAACCTTAAGAAGCAGTCATCCATTATTTCTTACCTGAGTTTACTATAGTAATCTGACATATGGTAGTTATGGGTTGCTGCACTTGGCTTTTTAAGCTGCCTTATTGGCTAAGCATTATTATGTGAGTGTTTGCGTGTGTTCTGCTTTGTGATGTGTGTTTTATGATGTCACAATTACAGTCGTTTGTAGTTAAAGCAGTTAATGAGTAAAGAAACAGACCATTTAACTCATTGGCACTGGATGCATCTATTTGCAGTAGGCGAGACCTCTGCGGCAACCATTATGTTGGAGTTAATTGAGCCTCCCTAAGGCTCCACAATGCTTTGCAACAGCCTGAGTGGAGGAGTTAATCCCCCTCACTGTGGGGAGTAATGGAGGGTGTACGCGGAGCTTGTCCGATCTGCTAAAACTTCCTTTTAATTGCTAATGTAAATCTCACTTGTGTAGCTACAATTCATCACGTCAGGCTGCCTGTTTTAACTTGGCTGGCATACACTGCTGAGGTCTGTTTCTGTAGACTGGGCACCTAACCCATTCCCTAAAACTTATAAGTTACTGTAGACCAAGCAACCAACCCATACCCCATAACCTATAAATCACTGTAGACCAGGCACCCAACCCATGCCCCATAACCTTTAAATCACTGTAGACCAGGCACCCAACCCATACCCATAACCTATATATCACTGTAGACTGGGCACCCAAACCATACCCCATAACCTATAAATAACTGTAGACCAAGCACCCAACCCATACCCATAACCTATATATCCCTGTAGACTGGGCACCCAACTCATATCCCATAACCTATAAATCACTGTATTTTGGGCACCCAACCTATACCCTATAACCTATAAGCCACAGTAGATTGGGCCCCCAACCCATACCCCATAACCTATAAATCACTGTATACCAGGCACCCAACCCATACCCCATAACCCATAAGTCACTGAAGATCATGCACCCAGTCTATACCCCCATAACTTAGAAGTCACTGTAGTCCAGTCACCCAACCCATACCCCATAACCTATAAGTCAATATAGATTGGACACCCAACCCATACACTATAAGTCATTTTCAAACTCGTTGATCCTTTAACCTTGCTCAAAACCCACTTTTACCAATATCACATTTCAATTTTGCAAAAAAGCTGCCATGTTAAATGGAACTGTCACATGACAAAAGAGACTGTTTTTGTGACTACTGCCATGTTGAGAGTGTTTAAGACTGCTAATAAGTTAAAACAATACATATGTCCAAGAACTGCTGGAACTTCGACACTTATTCATTCAAACAATTGGACAGGTCGTAATCATTTGATGAGATGGTTTGATTTGGTAAGGCTTACATGAAACCAGACTCCATTTTAGTGAATACCCAGAATGTGACTTAAAGCATGTACATACACCACCAAATCAAAGGGAAAAAGAGTCCAACATCTCTTTCATGTTCATAAAATGATCATAAAAAAACAACTGATGCATTTCAGGGGCTTGAGTATATCCAGCTCCATGTTGCAGAATGGAGAAGGGTTAGATCCTCTACCTCACATTGGGGGTACCTGTTCCACCACAGTATATACCTGACTCCTGGGGGAAAGGCTACCTGTTCCACCACAGAGTACACCCAATGGCTACCTGTTCCATCAGAAAGTATATCCAGCTACAGGAGTGGCTACCTGTTCTTGCACAAAGTATATGCCACTATCAGAGGGGCTGCCTATTCCAGCACAAAGCCTACACAACAACTAGAGGGTCTACCTGTTCCACCACAGAGTACACCCAAAGATTACCTGTTTCTGTGGAGAGTATAACTGACTACCAGAAGGGCTGCCTGTTCCAGTGCAGAGTACATATAACGGCTACCTAGTCTAGTGCAGATTATACCTGACTACCAGAGGGGCTACCTGTTCCAGTACAGAGTACACCCAACCTCTAGAATGGCTACTTGTTCCAGTGCAAAGTATTACCCACTAGCAGAGGGACTAACTGTTCCAGCACACAGTACACCCAAAGTATAATTGGGCTAACTGTTCTAGCAGACAGTACACCCAACACCTAAGTGGGGCTACCTGCTACGGAACAAAATATATCTGACTCCCAAAAGGGTTAGCTGTCCCAGAGCAGAGTACACCCGACTCCCAGAGGTGCCAACTGCTCCAGCGCAGAGTGCACCACAGGTGGCCTGTTCCAAGACTGAGTATACCCAATGCCTGAGGTGGTACCTGTCCCAGCACATAGTACACCAATCTCCCAAAGGTGCTACCTGTTCCACTGCATAGTATAGCATTACTTGCAATAATGTATCTGCCCCAAGAACTAGCCCCAATTTCAGAAGTGGTTGGTTGGGATCCTCAGCCATGGCAGAAAACAGCCATCCTCGACAGGCTCTCTTTAATTTAGGGTCTTTTCAGTCTACAAACTTGTCTTTGTTAAGCATGTGTTGTGTTTGTTTGTTTGTGGCTTTTTCGAGGGGGGCTGTTTGTTTAGGGCCGTCAGCAGGGATTGATGGGGTATCGTGGCGAATTTGTCCCCCGACACGTCTCTATGAGCGCCTGATGGATTTGGGTTTATTATCTATTAGGAACAGCGGGAGAGGCGGACACCCGCTCCCATTCATCAAAGAGGGGGGCCACATGCAGATTCCTAATCAAAACATTTTACTCTAAATGGTCTCGAACTAATTAAGTAACTGTTAATTAAAGTTCAGCAGACAGGGGATTGTTCTGAGACTCGTCACGCCTTATCCATCTAGCAGTTATTGATAACATCCTTTCAAATTGGGGGTGGAGGGGAGAGTGTAGACGGGAAGGCAGAAGAGCAGCGAGACAAGGGAGGAGAGGAAATGGAGAGGAGATTAGAGGCAGATGGCTTGTGGCTCCTCTGACTGTTGGGGAACTACAAGTCCCAGCATTTTCTAGCAACCATAGCAGAATGAAGTTGTATGTAACATGACTGCTTTCCATTTGTTAGAGAACTACAAGACCCAGCATTCCACATCAGTGTATAACAGAGGAATGAAACTTTGGGTCCTGCATCTAAAATCACAGCATGCCCTGCTATAAAAGGGGCTAGCGCAGAGGGAGCCCTATATATGTATAATATACTGTATATTTATATATATCTATATATATAGATATATATAAAGATAGATAGATAGATAGATAGATAGATAGATAGATAGATAGATACATAGATAGATAGATAGATATAAAGATACATATATGTATATATATATATATATATATATATATATATATATATATATATATATATATATATATATATATATATAGATAGATAGATAGATAGATAGATAGATATACACACATTTTTATTTGCCTTAGTTAATATTTTTGTTCTTTCCTGGTTTTTAAGCTCAGGTATAAAAAAAACTATATGTCAGGTTAATCAACTATTTCATATTGTCTTTTTTTCCTATTGAACGTAGTTGCTGCACTTCATCTGTATGTGTTGGAGACTCTCGCCTGCCACTTCTTTCTGAGACTTTCATGTTTTTTGTCAGTAGATGGTTGATTTGCAGATTGTCATTTCTTCGGTGCTCATTGATACGGTGCAGACTTTATAGTATTGCCACTGATTTTGCATGTCTGTCTATTCATGTGACCTTGTTATGCACAATTTTTGCACATTTGAAAAAGCAACTTTTTGAAAATTCAACTTTTTGTTAAATAAAGGAATTACAAAAAAAATATAAAAAATAATATTGTCATATAGTATCCAACCAGTTCAGCGCTTGGCTGTTTTTTACTTTTAAAGCGTATGTAGAATTTCTTTTAGATTTTGGATAGAATGGAAAAGGGTTAGATTGTCTACCAAGTTTTTAATTTCTAAACACAAGAACGTTTTTTTTTTTCTAAGGGTAGCTGAAATTGTTACTGTTTGGCAGCACTTCACAAAACGGGGACACCCTTTAAAGAACCCAGAGTTGAGAATCCACATATATAAAGTCCAATGAGAGCACCAGACAAATGCCCAAGTGTCCAAGGTTTTTAATGATAAAATGATTAATAGCAGAAAAAAAAAAACCTTGTATCGGCACCAAACACACACTCCCTGATGAAGGCACAGAATACACCCAATGCCTAAAGGGGCTACCTGTTCAGAGTAGAGTATATCCAGCCCCTGTGGAGGTTACCTATTCCAGTGCAGAGTACATCTATCTTCCAGAGGGGATACCTGTTCCAGCACAGAGTACATCCAACTACCAAAGGGGCTACCTGTTCCTTCACAAGATATTTCCAAGTACGAGAGGGGCTACCTGTTCTATCACAAAATATTTCCAACTAAGTATTTCCAACTATGAGAGGGGCTACCTGTTCCATCACAAAGTATTTCCAACTATGAGAGGGGCTACCTGTTCCATCACAAAGTATTTCCAACTATGAGAGGGGCTACCTGTTCCATCACAAAGTATTTCCAACTATGAGAGGGGCTACCTGTTCCATCACAAAGTATTTCCAACTACCAGAGGGGCTACCTGTTCCATCACAAAGTATTTCCAACTACCAGAGGGGCTACCTGTTCCATTACAAAATATTTCCAACAATGTATTTCCAACTATGAGAGGGGCTACCTGTTCCATCACAAAGTAATTCCAACTACCAGAAGGGCTACCTGTTCCATCACAAAGTATTTCAAACTACCAAAGGGGCTACCTGTTCCTTCACAAAGTATTTCCAACTACGAGAGGGGCTACCTGTTCTATCACAAAATATTTCCAACTAAGTATTTCCAACTATGAGAGGGGCTACCTGTTCCATCACAAAGTATTTCCAACTATGAGAGGGGCTACCTGTTCCATCACAAAGTATTTCCAACTATGAGAGGGGCTACCTGTTCCATTACAAAATATTTCCAACAAAGTATTTCCAACTATGAGAGGGGCTACCTGTTCCATCACAAAGTATTTCCAACTACCAGAGGGGCTACCTGTTCCATTACAAAATATTTCCAACAAAGTATTTCCAACTATGAGAGGGGCTACCTGTTCCATCACAAAGTAATTCCAACTACCAGAAGGGCTACCTGTTCCATCACAAAGTATTTCAAACTACCAAAGGGGCTACCCGTTCCATCACAAAGTATTTCAAACTACAAAAGGGGCTACCTGTTCCTTCACAAAGTATTTCCAACTACGAGAGGGGCTACCTGTTCCATCACAAAGTATTTCCAACTACGAGAGGGGCTACCTGTTCTATCACAAAATATTTCCAACTAAGTATTTCCAACCACGAGAGGGCCTACTTGTTCCATCACAAAATAACTCCAACTACCAGAGGGGCTACCTCTTCCATCACAAAATGTTCTTCATTAAACAAGGTGGAATACAGCCATAAAAATCCAATGTCTTTTGACCATCCAGGCCTTAATCATGGCTAGTATAATAAAACTCACAGACACCCTAAAGGGGCTACGTGATCAAGCACAGAGTATATCCAATTTCTAGGGGGGTTGTCTATTCCACAAAAGAGTATACCAAACTATCAGAAGGGCTACCTGTTGCAGCACAGAATACACCCAGCTACCAGAGGAGTTGCCTGTTCTGGCAAAGTGCATATCCGACTACCAGAAGGGCTACCTGTTCCAGCACAGAGTAGACAGAATTAGTAAAACAAACAAGTTTCAGGCGCCAAACACACTCATTGATGAAGGGAAATTTTGCTTAGCTCCTGAAACTGGATTTTTCTGCTTTGAATCAATTTTATCGTTAAAAACCTTGGGCTCCACAATGCTTCATATATGGTGGATGTGCCCCCCCCCCCCATACAAAGCTACTGGAACAAGTTTCTTCACCTTCTGTGAAAGGTCACTGGGAACGACATTCTTCAAGACCCCACATCCTACTAAACCGCAGATTGCACAACACTTCTAAGACCACAACTCATTTTCTTTATGTGTTTGGGAGCCAAGATCATATTAGCGAAAGCCTGGAAAACTCCAACTGCGTCAATCTTGGCTGCCAAACTAAAAATGTTGTGGATCATGACATAGGAACAAACAGTGGCAAAACTGCAGGACACGGTACAGCGCTTTGAGGGGATCTGGGAACCATGGGCCACATACATCAAGATCCCGCTTTACCCTGGTCACCTACAAACATAAAGGATTTCCCAGCGAGACCACACTCCTATATCCTGCATCCTATCCCACTACCCTCTCTTGCTTCCCCCACTATTTCTCTTCTCTCTCTCTCTTGATATCTATCAACAGATACTAGCTTGACAGGGTGTAAACTATTCAGTAGGCACTTTACGGATCGACCTCATATATATGCTTGATAACCCAATGCAGGGAACAGATAAGCACTTTTGGTCAAACACTCACGGTAATGCGCGGGAGTGACGTCATCGCGGCTTCGCAGAATGGCAGCGGCGGAGCTGCGAGACCCCACCAACAAGATGGATGCCGCGGACTACAGGGGACAGCGGCGACTTCGCCGGCTCCTGTGTCAGGTAAGTAACACATAATGGACTACAATGCGATGCATAGTAGTCCATTATGCTTTGCCTTTGCAGGGAATGAAAGAGGAAGTAAACTCATCAGGGTTTACTTCCTCTTTAAGGAGTCATCCCTGCTGAATTTTTCTCATGTAGATCAATACCTGCAGTGATATACCTGGGTAACACATCAACCTAAGTAACGGACGTGAGGGGACAGAATTCTTCATCTTTCCCCGGTCAGAATAACCATAGACACCAGAAGGAGTCCACTTTATGTTATGCCGCATACACACGATCAAACAATCGGGTGGAAAAGTCCGGCAAACTCAAGTCCGCCGGACAATCCCCCCGTGTGTAGCCTCCGGCGGACTTTTTTTACCCAAAAGTACGGCGGACTTAGAAAGTATTTTTGCACTCCAATCTTCCCGCCGGACTTGCATTTTGGCGGACAATCCGGCCATGCGTATGCCAGTCCGCCGTACTTTTGAAATTAATGGACTTTTCCCGCCCGGAGAAAAGTCCGCACATTTTGAGCGTGTCTCCAGGTAGGCGGGACCCGCAAAGGAGGCCTCGCTGGCCCCGCCACCTGGTATGGACTTAAAGGGGAACCCCAACGCCGAAAAAATCGGTGTGGGGGTCCCCCCCAGGTCCACATCAGACCCTTGTCCGAGCAGAAGACCGGGGCACCGCCTGTAAAAGAGCTAGAAGAAGGCGCGGTGGCCCCGCAAGAAGAACCGAAGAGGGGGACAAGACCCCCGAAGTCGGAAGAAGAGGGCGGCGGCGAAGAAGAATGCCGGGCTCCTCCGCTAGTAAAAGAGCTAGCAGAAGATAGCGGAGGAGTCCGGCGAGAAGACCCCCGAAGACGGAAGACCCCCGGAGCTGTGCAATAAACTATTTTAACCCTGTGTTGTGTTTTTTTTTGTACTTTTTTTCACAGGTGAATGGGTAGGGGTACATTGTACCCCATACTCATTCACATAGGGTGGGGGGCCAGTATCCCGGGGCCCCCTTATTAAAGGGGGATCCCGGATTCCGATAAGCCCCCCGCCCGCAGACCCCGACAACCAACTGCCAGGGTTGTCGGGAAGAGGCTCTTGTCCTCATCAACATGGGGACAAGGTGCTTTGGGGTGGGGGGGCGCGCGGCTCCCGCCTTCCCCAAGGCACCCCCCATGTTGAGGGCACGTGGCCTGGTACGGCTGATGTGGACCTGGGGGCGACCCCCACGCCGATTTTTTCGCCATTGAGGTTCCCCTTTAAGTCCATACCAGGTGGCGGGGCCAGCGAGGCCTCCTTCACGGGCTCCGCCTACCTGGAGATGCGCTCAAAATGAGCGGACTTTCCTCCGCGTGTGTGGGCGAGTCCGTTCATTTCAAAAGTACGGCAGATAGTCCGGCGGACTTAGTACGCCGTATTAGTCCGCTGAAAAAGTGCCGTGTGTGGGCAAGTAGCCTGTTCGGAAAGTACGGCAGACAGTCCGGCGGGAAGTCCGCCGTACTAAGTCCGCAGGATAGTCCGCTACGTGTGTACGCGGCATTACTCAACACATACATGCCTATCGTTGCCCGTTTTTGGGGACCATCATATCCTGCAATATAATGTTTACTTTTGTTCTTGTTCCATTATGCCACTGGTTATAGTCCCCTCCTTGCAAGTTATAATTCCTAAGTTACAAAATGGGCAGGTATAAAATGTGACTATAGAACTACATTTGGAGACATGTAAGTGATCTCCATGCTTGCGGTGTCTCTTTTGTTTCAATGTATTTTCCTTTCCTGGCTAGCTTGGCCAGCAAGAGGGAATTTTATTGTATGGATTGTCATTGTCATTATTGTATTGTAAAACTTCAATAAAAATATTGAACAGTAAAAACCTTGGGCTCTTGGACATTTGTTTGATACTCCCATTGGACTATAGGTAAGCTTTCATTTCTGTCTGTGTCCCTGCTGGGGAGATTCACCCCTTGATTCATCCTGGTCACTAATATCACCACGACAGAAGGCAAGAGGCAAAATTTTGGCAATCCAAAATTTTAGAGTTGTCATAAAAGAAAGAGATGAGGGGCAATCTTCCAATGAAGGCATATGTTCTCATGACAACCGTGTAAGATAGGAATTCCTCATGCTTTGGGGTGTTTTCCTTTCACTTCTTGTTGTGTTCTCTGCAGGGCTGGTGCAAGGATTTTTGACACCCTAGGCGAAACCTAATTTTGCCACCTCCCCCCCTTGGCTCCACCCCCTTTGCTCTGCCCATATATGCCTTACCTTTTTAATGAAGTGCCTATCAAATGCAGCCTCACCAGGGCCCATCAATGCAGCCTACCAGCGCTCATCAATGCAGCCTACCAGTGCCCATCAATGCAGCCTACCAGCGCTCATCAATGCAGCCTACCAGTGCCCATCAATGCAGCCTCATCAGCGCCCATCAATGCAGCCTCACCATCGCCCATCAATGCACCCTACCAGCACCCATTAATGCAGCCTACCTTTGCTCATCAATGGAGCCTACCAGCTAGGGTTGCCACCTGTCCAGGATTCACCCGGACAGTTCGGGTTTGGAATCATGTGTCCAGGTTTCAGACTACCTGAAACCCGGACACATTATTTAGACTGGACTATGGCTTCCAAGCAGGGTTGCTGGCTGCAGTTGTCTAAACTTAGAGTGTCTGTTATACTCTTTCACACTGCCCAAAGCCAGCACTAAGAAATCCCCCCCCCCCCCAAACACACAGACAGGAGAGGAGAAAGGGCTCGATCTGCACCTCTTCCCCCCCCACCCCTACCCCTCTCTGTCTGCCCACACTCTAATCCCTGGCACCCTGCCTCAGAAAAGGAAAGTTGGGGCTGGAAATTTGAAGTCCAGCAGCCTCAGATACATCTGGCTGAGAGGTGCTGACTGCCAAGGGGCGAGTGAGTTCACCATCCATCCCTGTCTGTGACTGAAGTCTCTCTCCTGCCTCTGAGTGAGGTAAGGTAAATCAGGGTTCTCAGAGCACCCCTTACATCAGAGTTCCCCTTTACAACAGAAGCCTACAGTGTTCCCCCTTACATCAGTCTGCTCCGTACATCAGAGTTCTCAGTGTTCCCCCTTAAATCAGGATTCCCAGAACATTTCTTATGTCAGAGTCCCCAGAGTTCCTCCTTAAATCAGAGTCTGCAGATTCCCCCCTTACAGTGAAAGGGAACTCTGCGAGTTCAGATGTAAAAGGGGAACTCTGTGGACTCTGATGTAAAGGGGGACTCTTGTTATTAACTTCGTATGATTAAAAATGTTATTTAATAGCAAAATATATGTATAGTTTATAGTATAAAAAACATTGCTGTGCGCCACTAAAGTGTTCGGGTTTGACTTGAAGAAAAGGTGGCAACCCTACTACCAGCACCCATCAATGCAGCCTCACCAGCGCCCATCAATGCAGCCTACCAGCCAGGGCCGTCTTTAGTATAAATGGGACCCTGGGCAAAAAAATTCTTAGGGCCCCCCCATGCAATTTCCCTCTCCACCTGCTCTGAGACATACAATAAATAGCAGCTAGGCTTAAAATCAGTTTTCTGTATCAGATCAGGCAGCAATTGAGATTGGTTGCCAGCAGTTACATCAGGGGAGCATGATATACATAGGAATGCTACCTTTATTTGCATACCAATGCCCCCGGCTGCAGCTATTTACTTAGTATTGTCGCCGCTATTTACATACGAATGTCGGTTATTTACATGTAAACATAGGATCTGCAGGTGAGTCACCTACACACAACAATAGGGCAGAGCTGGGCAGCATTAGTACCAGCACTGCACACTGAGATATTGGCACACAGCACAGGACTAAAACTTCAAGGGGCAAGGGAATTTAAACCTGGATAGTTGGCAAGTATGAGGCAGCTGTTTTGGGCCCCACAACAATGACAGGGCCCAGGGCCCTTTTGCCCTGCCTTAAAGACGGCCCTGCTACCAGCGCCCATCAATGCCGCTTCACCAGCGCCCATCAATGCAGCCTTACCAGCGTCCATCAATGCAGCCTACTAGTGCCCATCAATGTAGCCTACCAGCGCCCATCAATAAATGTTTTCTTGCTTCCATTAGTTCGGGAGTCAAGACACAGACACAGTCCTCCACCTCTGCGCCTTTGACACTGTGTGCGAATGAAACTGCGGCTGCCTGCTGATGTTGAGACTTAGTTGCTTGCTGCAGAGAGAAATAAGTAGGAACACCAGTGGCAAGGCGCCCTAGGCAGCAGCGCACCCTAGGCGGCTGCCTAGTTTGCCTAGTGGTAGCACCGGCCCTGGTTCCCTGAAAGTGTCAGATGTAGAATATTTTTCAGTGTGATTGTCTCTTCAGCTTTGTGGAGTTCAGCGATGCAGACAGCAAGAGATCTGCTTCTTTTTATCTTTCAACAATTGCGACAGGTTCAACTTAACAAAGGGAAGGGTCTTGTGAAAATGCTGCTTCCGAGTCCTTCATTTTGCTGGTCACTTATGCAGAAGCCTAGGTGTCAGATCCAGCGATCAGTCCCCAAACTGATCCTGCCCTTTACCAGGTGACCAAATACCAATTGCTTGTATGAGCAGCACTGAAGTGTGCCCAGGGCAGCATTTTCTCCATGAAACACTTTTTCAGCCCCGCTCCTTAGTTGACCAATCAAACGTCAAGGGTATCACATTGGCTTTGGTGGTTAGCCATTATGCCTTGCAGCACTGGGTTCCTTGGTTTAAATCTTGGCTTGAACCCTACACTCACCGGGCACTCTATTTGGTACGCCTTGCTAATACCGGGTCGAGCCCCTTTGCCTTCAGAATTGCTTTAATTCTTCATGGCATAGATTCAACGAGGTGTTGGAAACGTTCCTCAGAGATTTTGGTCCATAATGACCGTGAGCTGAGGGAGCCTCCCACATTTTGGGGGCGGCTCCCAGACACCCGCAAGTGCTGCGGTATGATATCCCAGCTGTGGGGCTGATCCTGGATGGTCCCCTGGTTCACAGTGGGTGATGACCAGTGCAGCAGGAGGGACAGCTGTGAACACCGATCTCCCTGTATAGCTGACAGCCGCTTCTCGTTCTCTAACTCCCGCGGCTGTCGGCTAAAAAGCCATACAGGGAGATTGGTGATCTCAGCTGTCCCTCCTGCTCACCAATCATCCCCGGCTGTTCCAGGTATCCTCCTCCCCCAGCCCCCCTCGGTGTCCTTCTACCCCGTTCTTCTACAGCTCCCCTCTGTGTCCTTCTACCCCATTCTTCTACAGCTCCCCTCCGTGTCCTTCACCTCCCCTTCTTCTCCAGCTCCCTGTCCTCTTCCTCCGCCCCACCCTTGTCCCCATCAGCCGGTCCCCTCCTCTCCTCTCCTGCCAGCTATGGGGATCTGTCAGGATGGAGGGCAGAGGAAGGAACCAGTCATTTAACGGCCCCTGCCTTTTTGAATTGGACACAGTGAGCATAGTAACCTCTGTGTTTATGGTTGTGCATAAAAATCCCAGTAGATCAGCAGTTTTTGAAATACTCAGACCAGGGATGGTCCCGATTTTCGAATGGAACATAAGTTCAACTCAAACATCAGCTGTTCATTTGTTCTTAGAACATATGGGGCACTCGCGGGCAAGTTCGCCCGCCACGGAGCGTCCTATAATGCACTGCAAGATCACAATGCATTGACAGCTGCTGATTGGCCAAAGCATGCACCGGAGCTGCATGCTTTGGCCAATCACAGCGCAATGTGCTGTGAGAGCCATGATTGGCCAAAGGCAGGGTGCCTTTGGCCAATCATGGCTCAGGGGCTAGGTCCATGCCCCACACTATATAAGGCTGCTGCATATATAGTGCAGTTAGTGTAATATATATATATATATATATATATATATATATATATATATATATATTACAGTTCAGAGTATATAGCGCAGTCCCTGTAGTATATATAACACAGTTGAGAGTATATAGTGCAGTGTAGTATATATAGTACAGTGGATAATATATAGTGCAGTCAGTGTAGTATATATAATACAGTGCAGGGTATATAGTGCAGTGCAGAGTATATAATACAGTGCAGGGTATATAGTGCAGTGCAGAGTATATAATACAGTGCAGGGTATATAGTGCAGTGCAGAGTATATAATACGGTGCAGGGTATATAGTGCAGTGCAGAGTATATAATACGGTGCAGGGTATATAGTGCAGTGCAGAGTATACAATTCAGTGCAGGGTATATAGTGCAGTGCAGAGTATATACTGCAGTGAAGAGTTTATAATACAGTGTATTGAAGTGGTTAAGAGGAATCAAATGACAGAATTAAGAAAAAAGTGCCGTGGGGTCCCCCCCAAAATCCATACCAGGCCCTTTGAGTCTGGCATGCATTTTAGGGGGAACTCCACTCCAAAATTTACAAAAAAATGGTGTGGGGTCGCCCCCAAAATCCATACCAGACCCTTATCCGAGCATGCAGCCTGACAGGCCAGTAAAGGGAGGGGACAAGTGAGCACCCTCCCCTCTTCTGAACCATACCAGGCCGCTTGCCCTCCCCCCCATCCTGACACTCCAGGCTGCATGCTCGGATAAGGGTCTTGTGTGGATTTTGGGGGGACCCCAATCCAAATTTTCTTACATTTTGGAGTTCCCCTTAAAATTTATACCAGACTGAAGGGCCTGGTATGAACTGAGGGGGGTCCCCTACGCCGTTTTTTTCCCTTGAATTTTCATTTATTTTGCCAGGAGCCGGAAATACATTACAGCCGCGAGCAAGTTTACATGACATTTTTTCCTTTAGAAATGTCATTATTGCTGCTGCACTATTCTACACATCACAGAGATGCACCGCTTTACAGACTGACTAAGGGGACCCCCCCCCCCAAGCACAATATTTAAAGGAATAATATTGTTTCACTTTAAGCATTATTAAAATCACTGCTCCTGATAAAATCAATCTTTTTTAAAACTTTTTCTTTTGCATGAATACATGTCCCCTGGGGCAGTACCCGGGTCCCCATACAATTTTTATGGCAATAACTTGCATATAAGCTTTTAAAATTAGGACTTTTGATTTTTCCCTTTCGTGTCCCATAGACTTTAATAGGTTTCGCTAGAACTTTTTGAGGTGTTCTGGTGTGAACTGAACCAGGGAGTGTTCGGGCCATCCCTAACTCAGACCAGCCCATCTGGCACCAACAACCATGCCATGTTTAAAGTCACTTAAATCCCCCTTCTTCTGCATTCTGATGCTCAGTTTGAACCTCAGAAAGTCGTCTTCACCACGTCTAGATCCCTAAATGCGTTGAATTGCTGTTACGTGATTGGCTGGATTAGCAATTATTACCAAGAATTACCAAGCATTTGAACAGGTTTACCTAATAAAGTGGCAGGTGAGTGTATATGGATAGGGTTCTCCCTGTGCTTGTGCAGGTTTCCTCTGGGTGCTTGCATGGATTTCTTCCCTCACACCAGGGATACGCTGGTAGGTTAATTGGCTCTTGTCTAACTTGGCCCTTGTGTATGCTTGGGAGATAAGGATCTTAGACTGTAAGCCCTTGGAGGCCAGGGACTAATATGATTCAGCAGTAAATAAAGCACTTTATACTGTCAGTCAACTGTAAGTGGAAACAAACCTAGATCTATACTCAGACATAAAATGTAAAAAAAAAAACGGGCAAACTAAACTTGGCTTAATACTTGCCTTGCATACACACGGTCAAACAAAGGTTCTCTGAACTTTCGACCGCCAAGAACGCGGTGACGTACAACACTACGACGAGCCGAGAAAATGAAGTTCAATGCTTCCGAGCATGCGTCAAATTGTTTCCGAGCCTGCGTGGGAATTTTGCGCGTCGGAATTGCTACAGACGATCGGAATTTCCGATCTGAACTTTTTCCATCGGAAAAATAGAGAACCTGCTCTCAGTCTTTTGCTGGCGGAAATTTTGCCAGCAAAAGTCCGATGGAGCATACACACGGTCGGAATTTCTATTCAAAAGCTCACATCGGACTTTTGCTGGCGGCATTAAGCCTCGTACACACGATCGGATTTTCCGCAGACAAAACCTCAGACTTTTGTCTGAAGGCTTGTGCCTGGATTTTGTCTTGCATAATAACAGCAAGGAATTGTCAGCCAACAAACACGAACGTGGTGACGTACTTTTTGGTTTTTCAGCTCTTTAGCGCCACCCTTTGGGCTCCTTCTGCTAATTTCTTGTTAGTAGAAGTTTGGTGAGTGTTGATTTGCGCTTTTCATTTCGCACTTTTGTTTCACGCTTTTTAGTTAGTTTCTGATTGGCCATTCGTCAACCAGCCATGTTGCAGAATCGGAGGAGATAACGTGTTATTTATTATTGGCCTTGGAGTTATTGCTTTGACCCAAGTCCAGTCTAGGACCACAGGAAGAGGAGGAGTTCTTGGACCAAAATTGGTTATTTTATTAAAGCGGAGGTCCACCCTAAAGTGGACCTCCGCTCATCGGAACCCCCCCCCCCCTCCGGCGCCACAATTGGCACCTTTCAGGGGGGAGGGGGGTGCAGATACCTGTACAGTACAGGTATTCTGCACCCACTTCCGGGATAGCTCTCTGCGGAAAGGGGCGTATATTACGCCCCTTTCCGCAAGTGCCCGCCCCTTTCTGCAAGTGCCCCGCTGCCTGCTGGGAAACACACAGATCCCAGAGGCAGCGGGGACCGATTCGCATGCGCAGTAGGGAACCGGGAAATGAAGCCGAAAGGCTCCATTACCTGATTCCCATACCCAAGATGGCGGCGGCAGCACCCGACATACGATCTACAGATCGGCTTCGGGTGCCGACATCGCGGGCGCGGTGGACAGGTAAGTGTCACTATTTTAAAAGTCAGCAGCTGCAGTATTTGTAGCTGCTGGCTTTTAAAAAAAAAAAAACGCGGAGTCCCGGTGGACTCCCGCTTTAATCGTGACCAATTATGTCATATGTCTTTGCTGTGGGAGCTCCAGGAGAATAATCCTGATGATTTTTTGAATTATCTCCGAATGATGGACCCTTGTTTTCACAACTCTTGCCAATGTTGACCCCCTATATTAAGAAGCAGGACACATGCATGAGGCTTTTATTTTATTTTTTTGGTTAAATAATGATTTATTTGGTATATTTTCTATATTTTTGGAGGCATAGATGCACTTTTTGGTTAAGTTCTATTGGCAGATAGCATGTCCAATTTTATTTGTTTCCTTTTTTTCACAATAAAAAAATTGTGTAGAATAATACTTGGCTGTGTGTTTTACTTCAAATGACAGTTTGGGAGTAGGCAGTTACATTTAAAAAAAAAAATACAATGTAAAATTGACAAGGGGTGCCAACATAGTTGTATCTTTGATCTTAAAAACTATGGGATAATGGTGTTGTGGTAACTTGCCCCCCCCAAAAAAAGCATAATAATATATTCTTGATAACATTAGAAAAAAAAAGCCTTTGAAAATTTGTTTGCAATAACTCCATCAGTATCACCAGCAAAGCAGCTTCATTATTATCCCATTAAAGAAGAAGAGAATTGTGCGCTGCATTTCGAGACTTCATAATTTGCCGCGTCACCAATGTTAATTCTCCATTACGAACGCTACTTTACAAGACCGACCTCTTCTGGCTTGTACTTTGGACTTCAGTCTGACGGACTTGTGTACACATGCTTGGAATGTCCGACGACAAACATTTGTCTGCGGAAAATTTAAAAACCTGCGATCCAACATTTGTCCGCTGAAAATCCTACAACAATTGTCCGATGGAGCGTACACATGGTCAGATTTTCCGCCAACAGCCTCTCATCATACAATTCCCATCGGAAAATCCGATCGTGTGTACGAGGCTTAAGGCCCCTTTCACACTGAAACTCTGCAAGAAAATCGCAAGACAAATGTTTCCCTTCAGGGCCAGTTCACACCACCAACGCATTCCGGATGCTTTCCAGATGCTTTTCTGCATGCATGTTTTGATCAGTTTTTGATGCATTCCAGTGCGTTTTTGGTGCGTTTGTGATGCAGCACAGTGCATTTTTCCCCCCTCTTTTTTCTTATGGCTGGTAAAAAATGCACTGGACTGCATTAAATAAAAGCACCAAAAATGCACTGGACTGCATTAAAAAAAAGCACCAAAAATGCACTGGACTGCATAAAAAAAAAGCACAAAAACGCATAAAAAATGCATTACATACACATTAAAAATGCGCATGCAGAAAGGCACCTGGAACACATCTGCACTGCGTTTCTATGGTGTAAACTGGTCCTTAACCTTAAATAAGTACATGTGTGTTCCAGTGCATTTTTGGTGTGTTTAGGTGCATTCCGGTGCATCCCAGTGAGCTTTTGAGGCATTTTGCGACGTTCCAGTACAGTCCAGTGCAGAAAAAATGCAGCAGGTTCTACTTTTTTTTCTTTTTTTTTTCTGGAACTGGAATGCACTGGTGTGAACTATGCCATTGAAAACCATATAACCTAATTTCCATGCATTTTGGGGTCCCAGCATGAACCCCTCAGAGCTCAGGATGTGTCACAACTCCCAAACCGCCCCCCCCCCCCGCGCCCCAACTAGTGAAGGACTACAGGACACAGTATGAACTCGTGAGATCTAAGGGGGTCACATCCTTAGATCTCAGGGGTTCGTGCTGGGATTTGTAGTTCTTCACTAGTCAGGGGGATCACATCCTTAGATCTCAGGGGTTCATCCTTAGATCTCAGGGGTTCGTGCTGGGACTTGTAGTCCTTCACTTTTGAGGATGTGACTCCCCCTATATAGGTCCCAGTATGAACCCCTCAGAGCTTAGGATGTGTTACACCCCCCCCCCCCCCAACTAGTGAAAGACTACAGATCACAGCATGAACCCGTGATATCTAAGGGGGTCACATCCTTAGACTTCACTAGTTGGGGGGGTCACATCCTTAGATCTCAAGGGTTCATGATGGGACTTGAGGATGTAACCTCCCCAAAAGTGAAGGACTACAGGTCCCAGCATGAACCCCTCAGAGCTCAGGATGTGTAACACCCCCCCCCCAACTAGTGAAGGACTACAGGTCCCAGCATGAACCCCTCAGAGCTCAGGATGTGTAACACCCCCCCCCAACTAGTGAAGGACTACAGGTCAAAGCATGAACCTGTGAAATATAAGGGGGTCACATCCTTAGATCTCAGGGGTTCATGCTGAGTTTTGTAGTCCTTAACTTTTGAGGATGTGACTCCCCAAAAGTGAAGGACTACAGGTCCCAGCATGAAGCCCTCAGAGCTTAAGATGCCCCCCCCCAACTAGTGAAGGATTACAGGTAACAGCATCAACATGTGAAATATAAGGGGGGGGGGGTCACATCCTTAGATCTCAGGGGTTCATGATGCTTTACTTGTAGTTCTTCACTAGTTGGGGGGGGGGGGGTCACATCCTTAGATCTCATGGGTTCATGCTGGGACTTGTAGTCTTTCACTTTTGAGGATGTGACCCCCCGACCAATGAAGGATTACAGGTCACAGCATGAACCCATGAAATATAAGGGGGTCACATCCTTAGATCTCAGGGGTTCATGCTGGGACTTGTAGTTCTTCACTAGTTGGGGGCTCACATCCTTAAATCACAGGGGTCTATGCTGGGACTTGTAGTTCTTCACTAGTTGGGGGGTCACATCCTTAAATCTCAGGGGTTCATGCTGGGACTTGTAGTTCTTCACTAGTTGGGGGGTCACATCCTTAAATCTCAGGGGTTCATGCTGGGACTTGTAGTTCTTCACTAGTTGGGGGCTCACATCCTTAAATCACAGGGGTCTATGCTGGGACTTGTAGTTCTTCACTAGTTGGGGGGTCACATCCTTAAATCTCAGGGGTTCATGCTGGGACTTGTAGTTCTTCACTAGTTGGGGGGTCACATCCTTAAATCTCAGGGGTTCATGCTGGGACTTGTAGTTCTTCACTAGTTGGGGGGTCACATCCTTAAATCTCAGGGGTTCATGCTGGGACTTGTAGTTCTTCACTAGTTGGGGGGTCACATCCTTAAATCTCAGGGGTTCATGCTGGGACTTGTAGTTCTTCACTAGTTGGGGGGTCACATCCTTAAATTTCAGGGGTTCATGCTGGGACTTGTAGTTCTTCACTAGTTGGGGGCTCACATCCTTAAATCTCAGGGGTCTATGCTGGGACTTGTAGTTCTTCACTAGTTGGGGGCTCACATCCTTAAATCTCAGGGGTCTATGCTGGCACTTGTAGTTCTTCACTAGTTGGGGGTCACATCCTTAGATCTCAGGGGTTCATGCTGGGACTTGTAGTTCTTCACTAGTTGGGGGGTCACATCCTTAAATCTCAGGGGTTCATGCTGGGACTTGTAGTTCTTCACTAGTTGGGGGCTCACATCCTTAAATCTCAGGGGTCTATGCTGGGACTTGTAGTTCTTCACTAGTTGGGGGCTCACATCCTTAAATCTCAGGGGTTCATGCTGGCACTTGTAGTTCTTCACTAGTTGGGGGGTCACATCCTTAAATCTCAGGGGTTCATGCTGGGACTTGTAGTTCTTCACTAGTTGGGGGCTCACATCCTTAAATCTCAGGGGTTCATGCTGGGACTTGTAGTTCTTCACTAGTTGAGGGGTCACATCCTTAAATCTCAGGGGTCTATGCTGGGACTTGTAGTTCTTCACTAGTTGGGGGGGTCACATCCTTAAATCTCAGGGGTTCATGCTGGGACTTGTAGTTCTTCATTAGTTGGGGGGTCACATCCTTAAATCTCAGGGGTTCATGCTGGGACTTGTAGTTCTTCATTAGTTGGGGGGTCACATCCTTAAATATCAGGGGTTCATGCTGGGACTTGTAGTTCTTCACTAGTTGGGGGCTCACATCCTTAAATCTCAGGGGTTCATGCTGGCACTTGTAGTTCTTCACTAGTTGGGGGGTCACATCCTTAAATCTCAGGCGTTAATTCTTGGACTTGTAGTCCTTCACTAGTTGCTTCAATCAGTTGGTTCAATAGGCCAATTGACTGGACTTGCCCCCCAGGCCTAAGGCTGCCAACCCTCCCCGGTCTACCAGTATCCATTCCAAACCAGTTGCCAGTTTTGGGTTGGCCAATCCCTTAAAATCCCATTAAATATCTTCCAACATGTTCTGTGCTAACCGAGTATTCCCACACACCGCGCACTCCGCGCTTATCCGCGTACCGTCTAGGCAGACGTATTAACCCACCGGGGGGGGGGGAACTGGCGGCCCCGGCCAGGCAGGGGTTAAGTGCTTGCTGGGGATTGATGGGAGCTGCCGCGGGAAGGCGTCGGGAGTTAAGTGAATAGATATATAACTGTACAGGATTATTACAGCAGGCTTTAAACTAATTAAAACAAATTACCACAGAGACCGGCTGTTGATAAGCAAAAATCTCTTGTTCTGCTTAGACACTTCCCTGATTGAAGTCAAATTATCATTATAAAGATGGGAGTAGGAGGGAGGAGGAGGGGGAGGGGGAGGCTGGAGACATGAGAGGCGGTGGGCTCCCCTGGTGCTTTATATTGTCTAATCATATATAACGCACCATTCAGATCTATAGATGTTGTTTTATTATTGTATTATTACTCTTTAATTATGCGGGGCTGACACCTCCCGCTACGCAGGAGAAGACCCCACCATAGGGGTAGAGATGAGGGAACTCATAAAAATGAGCTCATTGGTTAAAATCGCTAGTATCGCTGTGATCCTCTACTCAGTGATTATTAGATAAAATAGGCATTTTTACTGGAGATTAAATAAGGACTTGTGAGATATAAAAAATTGTAACGGTTAAGGACGGCATTCCTATCCGGTATTTATATACCTAAACTGAATATTTAGTTGAACTGTCTCCCAGCCCCTGTGTGCACATAACCTTATATGATTATTTTAATGGGTAGCACAGTGGCTTAGTCTTATAGTCTTATGCCTTGTACACACGGTCGGCAGGGGCGTTGGGAGGGGGTGGCTTGGGGGGGCTGAACCCCCCGAATGTGACCCCCTAAAGCCCAGAGTCTCATCTCTGCAGGGTCTCCATTGCTAGCCGGGACCAATCTGATCCTGAGCACCGCCGAGTGTGGCCGAGTGCGGCCGAGTGCCATAGCAGGTCCCACCTTCTGGAGCCTGCATGTCTATCATGGACATCCCACTGGTCCAATGCCGGGACCGCGGGACGCGTGACGTCCATCATAGGCGGCGGTTGGATCCAGAAGGCGGGAATTACAAAGCGGCTGCCGGCACATCCCCGCTTGGCGCTCGGGCGAGCCACTCTCCTCTCCTCCTGGACTCCTCCTCTGAGGACTGGCTGCTGTGACACCGCACACTGAGGTAGGTCAGACAGCGTATGTGGGTCAGTGTAGGTAGGTCAGTGTATGTTAAAGTCAGTGCAGGTAGGTCAGCGTAGGTAGGTCAGCGTAGGTAGGTCAGTGTAGGTAGGTCAGTGTATGTTAATGTCAGTGTAGGTAGGTCAGTGTATGTTAATGTCAGTGTATGTAGGTCAGTGTAGGTAGGTCAGTGTATGTTAATGTCAGTGTAGGTAGGTCAGTGTATGTTAATGTCAGTGTATGTAGGTCAGTGTAGGTAGGTCAGTGTATGTTAATGTCAGTGTATGTAGGTCAGTGTAGGTAGGTCAGTGTATGTTAATGTCAGTGTAGGTAGGTCAGTGTATGTAAATGTCAGTGTATGTGTAGGTCAGTCAGTGTAGGTAGGTCAGGCAAGTCAGTGTAAGTAGGTCACTACCGTTAGTATATGTAGGTAAGTGTATGTATATGTCCAGTGCATGTAGGTCAGGCAGGTGAGTGTAGGTAGGTGACTATCGTCAGTGTAGGTAGGTCAGGTAGGTTAGGGTAGGTAGGTCAGTAACGTCAGTGTAGGTAGGTCAGGTAGGTTAGTGTAGTTAGGTCACTACCGTCAGTGTAGGTAGGTCAGGTAGGTTAGTGTAGGTAGGTCAGTGTATGTAGGTCATTACCGTCGGTGTCACGGCCCAGCCAAAAAAACCTGCATCGCGTACAACACCCCCACCCCATTTTTTCCCACAGACTTTGTCCAAAACTGGTGTTGCATACACACGGTCGGACAAAGTTGTCGGAGAATCCGATCCTTCGGAACATGATGACGTTCGTTAAAGTTAATGACCTCCTAAATTGGCAATGCGAATTGTGGAATCGGATCGCATGGATCTGAACATCCCTGCGATCCAATTCCAGTGAGGACCAAAAAAAGGGTCCTGCACCATTTTTGTAGGAATGCGATGCGATTTTAGCCATATAAACTGTATGGCTGAATTTGCATTGCACAAACATCACATGTGCATAGCCCCCCAACTGTCCCAGATTTGGAACAAAGTCCCTCTGTCCCTCATTCCTCCTTATTTGTCCCTCATTTTGGTCTGATCTGTATAGTTGTGTTTTCCAGCGCTAAACCTTTCATCCAATATCTAAATTGCTTCATTTGTAAATTTCAAAAGCCAATATAAAGGAATAGTAGTGGTAAAAAAAAAAAAGAAGCACTTGTGGGTTTAACTAATCATTTGTTGGTATAATTCTCCTCTAAGGGGGCGTGGTAGGGGGTGTGTCCTATGACTTCATATTTTGGTACTTTAGGTACTCCTCATTCCCATCTCAAAAAGTTGGGACGTATGCGTGTGATGTGCACAGGCATGCGGTGCGAATCACATTTGATGTGTGCATACCTCCCAACATTTTGAGATGGGAATGAGGGACACCTACTGGCAAATGTATGTAGGAATAGGACACGCCCCCTGCCACACCCCATTAAAGGTAAATTAACCAAAAAATCAATTAAATCCACAAGCGCTTTATTTTCACCATTACTATTCCTTTATATTGGCTTTTAAAATGTACAAATGCAGCAATTTAGAATTTGGATGAAAGGTTTAGCACTGGGAAACACATTTTGAAAGATAAAAAGTGCATTTTATATACAATTATATAGATCGAACCAAAATGAGGGACAAATGAGGAGGAAAGAGGGACAGAGGGACATTGCTCCAAATCAGGGAAAGTTCCTCGAAATCAGGGACAGTGGGGAAATATGTGTGTGGCATCTCGCCAGTGTGAACCCAGCCTGAAGGTAAAACCCTTCTGTGTGCTGCTCCCCCCCCCCCCCCCCATACTCCCTCTCCTCATTGGCTGAAACAGCAGTTGGAGCAGTTGGCTCCTACTGATGTCAATTATTGCCAGTGAGCCAATCAGGAGAGAGCAGGGGGCGAGGCCAAGTTGCGGCTCTATGTGTCTTATGGATGCATAGCACAGGGCTCGGGAGCGAGCAGGCACAACTGCCTCCATAGCAAGTGGCTTGCTATTGGTGGGCACTGGTCAAAGGGGTGGAGCCAGGAGCACTG
Organism: Lithobates pipiens; assembly: GCF_037356315.1. Lineage (NCBI taxonomy): Eukaryota > Metazoa > Chordata > Amphibia > Anura > Ranidae > Lithobates > Lithobates pipiens. The sequence goes on from NW_027507788.1 coordinate 26,111,746, forward strand.
GTGGGGGGACCCGAGAAGAGGAGGATCGGGTCTGCTCTGTGCAAAGCCATTACACAGAGCAGGTAAGTATAACATGTTTGTTATTTATTTTTATTATTTTTAAGCCACTTTAATAGGGTCCTGCAACAGCGAGCGGTCCTGCCCTTTCTTTCTAGCACTGAAAGGTGGGCAGGAAATTCCAGGTCATCCTCTACAATGCAAGGTCAGTGGTGGCCACTCGCATACCTCCCAACTTTTTGAGATGGGAATGAGGAACACCTATCGGCAAAAGTATGCAGGCATAGGACACACCCCTTGCCACTCCCCCTTAAAGGGGAATTGTACAAAAAAACAAGATTGGTTAAATCCACAAGTGCTTTTTTTTTTTGCAACTACTATTCCTTTATATTGGCTTTCGTTAATTGACAAATTCAGCAATTTTAGAAACCAGATGAAAAGTTTAGTGCTGAAAAACACTTTTTGATAAATAAAGAGTGCATTTTTATATACAAGTATATAGATCAGACCAAAATGCGGGACAAATGAGGAGGAAAGAGGGGCATTGCTCCAAATGAGGGACAGAGGGACATTTCTCCAAATGAGGGACAGAGGGACATTGCTCCAAATGAGGGACAGAGGGACATTGCTCCAAATGAGGGACAGAGGGGCATTGCTCCAAATGAGGGGCAGAGGGGCATTGCTCCAAATGAGGGACAGAGGGGCATTGCTCCAAATGAGGGACAGAGGGGCATTGCTCCAAATGAGGGACAGAGGGGCATTGCTCCAAATGAGGGACAGAGGGGCATTGCTCCAAATGAGGGACAGAGGGACATTGCTCCAAATGAGGGACAGAGGGGCATTGCTCCAAATGAGGGACAGAGGGGCATTGCTCCAAATGAGGGACAGAGGGACATTGCTCCAAATGAGGGACAGAGGGACATTGCTCCAAATGAGGGACAGAGGGGCATTGCTCCAAATGAGGGACAGAGGGGCATTGCTCCAAATGAGGAACAGAGGGACATTGCTCCAAATGAGAGATAGAGGGGCATTGCTCCAAATGAGGGACAGAGGGGCATTGCTCCAAATGAGGGACAGAGGGACATTGCTCCAAATGAGGGACAGAGGGGCATTGCTCCAAATGAGGGACAGAGGGACATTGCTCCAAATGAGGGACAGAGGGACATTGCTCCAAATGAGGGACAGAGGGACATTGCTCCAAATGAGGGACAGAGGGGCATTGCTCTAAATGAGGGACAGTCCCTCAAATTTAGGGACAGTTGGGAGCTATGGCCACTGGTCCTGCATTGTACCTGATGACATTGGTGACAGGGACATTGTCAGGGACCAGAAAGAAAGGTGACTTAGATGTACTGATCTTCACAACTGGATCTGCCTGGTAGGAAGAAGACCATGGGACCTTTCCTCAGGAGAAGTCATTCTCGATCTCATGGGGAAGGTCAACATTTTTAACAATTTTGTGAATGCTCGTAGTTGGGCGCGCACACCCATCTCAAACGATTGCGGAATATTCCGGCTGCCATGTCAGGTCCATGGATAGTCTGGTAGCCTTTCCCCCCCACCAGCGGAATTCTTCATACAACGCGAAGCAGAATGTATTATTGTCACTTTTAATGCATCAAGAGTTTAAATTCTGGAAGGAAAAAACAGTTACAGAAGTCTACAGGGAAAATGTAGTCTACAAAATGAAATATGCCGGTTTAACCACGTGAGAGCTGGTTGGCCATTGTTTTCCTCTCGTTCTGCCCAGATGTCGGAAAGGCTTTGCCCACTCCTTTATTTTATTTGGTAGTTCTTGGCAGCGACAGGGTTAAGGCGCCCCACTGTAGGACATCCCAACCTTGTTATCCAATGACAAGTTAATCCTTCCGCTGGCGCAGACGGTGGAGCGATACGCCGCTGGCCCCTCCGGTTTCTGAAGGGTTAAAGGTCCTCGATGACAGTTCACCCTCCCCTCTCCCCGCACACGCACTCATACACTCTCTGGGTTCGGCTGACGCTTCCCTAACGCATCTCGTCCAGCCAAGCGCTTGACTGATCAATAACCGATTTAGTTGCTAATCTGCGGCTTTTCTGTAGCTGTCAGTGGGTGATATATGGGCTCTCACCCCACGGGTCACATAGAATACGGCTTTCTGAGACACCCAATCAAAAGCCCCCCCCCCCCCTTTCCACTCGGCACCCTGGGCTATTTATGGCACCCAATTTGGTGTGAATAAAAGGGGAGGGAGGGTTAACCCCTGGAGAAGCTGGAGATTCATATTTTCTTGTCTTGTCAGTCAAGAAAAGAGGTGCTGAGCAGCTGAGGTAGTGTCCACTCCGGGCCATAGAGGGTCAATGGAGTTTATTCCATCTGTAGGATTTTCTAACCAACGTTGCTTCATGATTTCACGGCTTTCAGATTCTTCTAGTTTGGTGAAAATTGTCCATGGTTATTGCCCCAGAATGGTTTACTGCAGTACACCTTGGGTTGTTTGTCACGCGGCAGGATGTACCAGACTTTCTCAGCTTTTTAACCCAGCAGAATCCACCTCCACTGCTTACATTGGTGGTCATTGTGAAGAATGTCCCTTACAATGGTGGTGATCAGTGGAAAGAATGCCCCTTACCTTGGTGGTCAGTGGAAAGAATGCCCCTTACCTTGGTGGTCAGTGGAAAGAATTCCCCTTACCTTGGTGGTCAGTGGAAAGAATGCCCCTTACCTTGGTGGTCAGTGGGAAGAATGTGCCTTACATTGGTGGTGATCAGTGGAAAGAATGCCTTTTACATTGTTGGTCAGTGGGAAGACTGTTCCTTGCATTGGTGGTCAGTGGGAAGACTGTCCCTTACATTGGTGGTCAGTAGAAAGAATGCTCCTACATTGGTGGTCAGTAGGAGGACTGTTCCTTACATTGGCGGTCAGTGCGAAGAATTCCCCTTACATTGTTGGTCAGTAGAAATAATGCACCTTACATTGGTGGTCAGTAGAAGAATACCCCTTATATTGGTGGTTAGTGGGAAGAATGTCCTTTACTTTGGTGGTCAGTGGGAAGAATGTCCCTAACAGCGGTAGTCATTGTGAAGAATGTCCCTTACATTGGTGGTGATCGGGGGAAATAATGCCCTTTATATTGGTGGTCAGTGGGAAGAATGTTCCTTGCATTGGTGGTCAGTGGGAAGACTATCCCTTACATTGGTGGTCAGTAGAAGAATACCCCTTACATTGGTGGTTAGTGGGAAGAATGTCCTTTACTTTGGTGGTCAGTGGGAAGAATGTCCCTAACAGCAGTAGTCAATGTGAAGAATGTCCCTTACATTGGTAGTGATCAGGGGAAATAATGCCCTTTACATTGGTGGTCAGTGGGAAGAATGTCTCTTACATTGGTGGTCAGTGGGAAGACTATCCCTTACATTGGTGGTCAGTAGAAAGAATGCTCCTACATTGGTGGTCAGTAGGAGGACTGTTCCATACATTGGCAGTCAGTGTGAAGAATTCCCCTTACACTGTTGGTCAGTAGAAAGAATGCCCCTTACATTGGTGGTCGGTAGAAGCATGCCCCTTACAGTGGGAAGAATGTCCTTTACTTTGGTGGAAATGGGAATACTGCCCATGACAATGGTGGTCATAATGCCACCCTTATTAACGGCTAGAAGATCACTGGTGTCAGATCACTGGCACTGGAACTCTGCAGGTGTCATCAGATGGGAGATCAATTAGCCACAGTTTAGGGAACCCCTAGCAACCCCTGGAGGAACTCTGGCGTTCTTTAGGGTTTTAAGGCTTTTCTCCCTTTGTTTCCACCTGGTGATCTAACCAGTAGCACACCTACTCTGGATAAAAGAGCACAGGGGGCACCTTTGCACAGCAACATCGCCAGTCTGGAGGGGTCATGCCGCGTGCACACAGACTATCCGGCGGACTTGGTCCGCCCATGTGTGGGCTTTTTTTTTCTTTCCAAAAGTCAGGCGGACTTAGAAAGAAGTTTTGACTCAAAAATGTCCGCCGGACTTGTCTGTGTGCTAGTCCGCCATACTTTTGAAATGAACGGACTTGCCCACACACGGAGAAAAGTCCGTTCATTTTAAATGTGGCTCCAGGTAGACGGAACTAGTGAAGGAGGTCAATGTCGCCGCCTCCATCGGCGAGACTGACACCTCGTATGGACTTAAAGGGGAAGCCCTATGCTGAAAAAAAGGCGTGGGGGTCTCCCCCAGGTCCATATCAGACGATTATCCGAGCACACAGCCCGGCCCGGCCAGGAAAGGGGGTGGGGACGAGCGAGCACCCCCCCCTCCTGAGCCGTACCGGGCTGTGTGCCCTCAACATGGGGGGTGCTTTGGGGAAGTGGGGGCCCTGCGGCCCCTCCCACCCCAAAGCACCTTGTCCTCATGTTGATGAGGACAAGGGCCTCTTCCCGACAACTCTGGCCGTTGGTTGTCGGGGTCTGCAGGCGGGGGGCTTATCGGAATCCGGGAGCCCCCTTTAATAAGGGGGCCCCCAGATACCAGCCCCCCACCCTATGTGAATGAGTATTTGGGTACCATGTACCCCTACCCATTCACCTGGGGAAAGAAAGTGTAAAGAAAAAAACACAACACATGTTTTTAAAATAATTTATTGCACAGCTCCGGGGGTCTTCCGTCTTGGGGGGTCTTCTCACGCTATCCGCTATCTTCTGCTAGATCTTTTACTAGCGGAGGAGCCTGGCTTTCTTCTACGCGGGCGCCATCCGGGGGTCTTCTTCCAACTTTGGGGGACAAGACCATACCATTTTAGACAGGGGCATTGTAGTTCCAATCCAGACAGGGGCATTGTAGTTCCAATCCAGACAGGGGCATCGTAGTTCCATTTAGACAGGAGCATCATAGTTCCAATGTAGACAGGAGCATCATAGTTCCAATGTAAACAGGAGCATTGTAGTTCCAATGCAGACAGGAGCATTGTAGTTCCATTTAGACAGGAGCATCATAGTTCCAATGTAGACAGGAGCATCATAGTTCCAATGTAGACAGGAGCATCATAGTTCCAATGTAAACAGGAGCATTGTAGTTCCAATGCAGACAGGAGCATCATAGTTCCATTTTAGACAGGAGCATCATAGTTCCATTTTAGACAGGAGCATCATAGTTCCATTTTAGACAGGAGCATCATAGTTCTTCTTGGTGTCAGGAAAACTTGTCAGAAGTGACTCCTGCTAATCACAGAGGTATGAAGCAGCAGACAGAAATGACAGTGCTCTTAAAGCGGGAGTCCGCCGGGACTCCGCGTTTTTTTTTTTTTAAAAGCCAGCAGCTACAAATACTGCAGCTGCTGACTTTTAAAATAGTGACACTTACCTGTCCAGCGCGCCCGCGATGTCGGCACCCGAAGCCGATCTCTAGATCGTCTCTCAGGTGCTGCCGCCGCCATCTTGGGTATGGGAATCAGGAAATGGAGCCTTTCGGCTTCATTTCCCGGTTCCCTACTGCACCTGCGCGAGTCGCGCTGCGCAATAAGGACGGTCCCCGCTGCCTCTGGGATCTGTGTGTTTCCCAGCAGGCAGCGGGGCACTTGCGTAAAGGGGCGGGCACTTGCGGAAAGGGGCGTAATCTACGCCCCTTTCCGCAGAGAGCTATCCCGGAAGTGGGTGCAGATACCTGTACTGTACAGGTATCTGCACCCCCCTCCCCCCTAAAAGGTGCCAATTGTGGCGCCGGAGGGGGGGAGGGTTCCGATGAGCGGAAGGTCCACTTTAGGGTGGACCTCCGCTTTAATTGAGACAAGTTGTCACATTTCATGTCTGAGGTTTACAGCCACTTTAATGATAATACACCTGCACTTACAGTTCTCTCTCTTAGTCCCCCTGCAAAGTTCCACAAATACCTGTCGATCCTGCTAGTGAAATCACTGTAATACAGCTTCCTGTGATTAGGTGGCAACAATGCTGCACTACTCCTGAATTCAGAGCAGAGTTGTCACTGTCCTGTAGGCTTTGTCTTGCACTACAATGGGAGGGGAAGATGTTGTAGGGGGTGTGGCTATCAGCCTGTCACTGCTGGTTCACAGGCCTGTAGCTTGTCAATCAACATCTGGCCACACCTAGTCCCACCCACTGCTTTTTGGATTGACAGCTCTGCCTCTGCTGCTGAACCCCTCCCACTGTGTGCTGCAGTGTCTGGGAGGGGAAGCTACTGAGACACAAATAAAGGAGGATTCAGCTCAGTCAAGGGAAGCATAGGAAGTTTTTTGAGTACTTTATGAGGCTTATGCATCACATAGTAACTGGATTTAGCACATGTACTTATTACTAGTGATGGACGAACTTCCGACGGGACGTTTCGCGAACGCGAAACGCGAACGGACACAAACGTTCGCGAAAACGACCGTTCGCCGCGGGCTCCATTGACTTCAATGGGAGGCGAATTTCGCAAACCTTTAGGTCGAATTTGCGGCCACGGGGTAATTATTAGGGGGTAGCACGTAGTCCCACCACCTGGACAATAGCATAATACATGTATGAGGTGAATTTGGGATCGATAACTACAAGCATTTTTTTTTTATTTGGGAAATTGTTCTGACAATTCAGGACTATGGAGCTAATGAAGGCAATGGAGGAGAGGGAAGGTCAGGGACCAGGGTAGGCAAACAAGAGGGTGCAGGAGATACAGAGCACTGACAGCAGCACCGTAATACAGAGCACTGACATCAGCACCGTGACATACAGCGCTGACAGCAGCTCCGTGACATACAGCGCTGACAGCAGCTCCGTGACATACAGCGCTGACAGCAGCTCCGTGACATACAGCGCTGACAGCAGCTCCGTGACATACAGCGCTGACAGCAGCACCGTGACATACAGCGCTGACAGCAGCTCCGTGACATACAGCGCTGACAGCAGCTCCGTGACATACAGCGCTGACAGCAGCTCCGTGACATACAGCACTGACAGCAGCTCCGTGACATACAGCGCTGACAGCAGCTCCGTGACATACAGCGCTGACAGCAGCACCGTGACATACAGCGCTGACAGCAGCTCCGTGACATACAGCGCTGACAGCAGCTCCGTGACATACAGCGCTGACAGCAGCTCCGTGACATACAGCGCTGACAGCAGCTCCGTGACATACAGCGCTGACAGCAGCTCCGTGACATACAGCGCTGACAGCAGCTCCGTGACATACAGCGCTGACAGCAGCTCCGTGACATACAGCGCTGACAGCAGCTCCGTGACATACAGCGCTGACAGCAGCTCCGTGACATACAGCGCTGACAGCAGCTCCGTGACATACAGCGCTGACAGCAGCTCCGTGACATACAGCGCTGACAGCAGCTCCGTGACATACAGCGCTGACAGCAGCACCGTAAGCAGCCCCAGGAGGAAGTCAGCACAGCACAGGGATGGTGTGATCCCCTCATAATAAGAACCCCCAGGAGGAAGTCAGCACAGCACAGGGATGGTGGGAGCCCCTCATAATAAGAACACCCAGGAGGAAGTCAGCACAGCACAGGGATGGTGGGAACCCCTCATAATAAGCAGCCCCAGTAGAAATATGACACCGCTCAACCTCTTCAAAGAGGAGGGTAGGGGCATATAGTACGGTGTGCTTTTTTGGGTCAGGGAAGTGAGCCAAATGAATTAAGAAGGTCTGTGTGCTTGATTCCAAAAATTGTTTATAGACATATACATGGTCTACTGATCACATGTGTTGAATTCCTCCGAGATCCATGCCTCATTCATTTTTAGAAATGTGAGGTAGTTAACACTGTGGTGAGCTAGGCGAGTACGCTTATCGGTCACAATCCCCCCTGCTGCGCTGAACGTCCTTTCGGACAGGACACTGGATGAGGGGCAAGCCAACAGTTCGATTGCAAATTGGGCAAGCTCTGGCCAGAGGTCAAGCCTGCCCACCCAGTAGTCTAGGGGTTCATCACTCCTCAGAGCGTCCACATCGGCCGTTAACCCAATGTAGTCGGACACCTGACGGTCTAGGCGTTCCCTGATGCTGGATCCGGATGACACCTGTCGATGGGTCGGCTGAAAGAATGACCTCATATCCGAAGTCACCAACACATCTTCAAACCGGCCTCTTCTTGCAGGCGCTGTTGGATTGGTACCCGCAAATCCTTCTCTGGGAGTGGGAATTGCTCCTCTGCCAGCGCACGCAAAAGCAGAATGCAGCATTTCTCGAAGCAAGGCCTGGAAGTGCTGCATTCTGACAGCCCTCTGCGACGGCGGTAACATTTCCGCCATTTTGTGTTTGTACCGGGGGTCTAAGTACGTTGCCACCCAGTACTGGTCCTTGACCCTCATGCTTTTTATACGGGGGTCCCTATTAAAACACTGGAGCATGAAGGCCCCCATTTGCACTAAAGTGGAAGCGGTGTGGTGGCCTGGCTCCTGCTCATCATCCAGGATAATGTCGTCCTCTTCATTCTCCTCTCCCCATCCTCGCACAACAGGGATCCCAGAAAGGTTTAAAGCATGCTCTTCTTGCTCCTGCTCATCCGCCCCGGCACCATCCTCCTCTGACTCCTCATCAGACTCCTGTTGTTGACTTGTCTCAGATAGAGTAGCCCCCCCTGGGAATTCATCCAGCATTGCGACTTCCTCATCTTCCCGCTCCTGCTCCTCCACAGCCTGATCAATGACACGACGCAATGCACGCTCCAGAAAGAAGGCATAAGGTACCATGTCACTGATGGCGCCATGGCTGCGACTGACCAGTTTGGTGATCTCCTCAAATGGCCGCAGAAGTCTGCATGTGTCGCGCATGAGCAGCCACTGGCGCGGTGAAAAAAAACCCAGCTCCCCAGAACCGTTTCTTTCGCAGAGTTCATACAGGTAGACGTTAACTGCACGTTTCTGCTGGAGCAGCCTATCAAGCATATAGAAGGTTGAGTTCCATCGCGTCGGGCAATCGCAAATAAGACGTCTGACCGGCAGATGGTGTCGCCGCTGAATGTCAGCAAGGCGAGCCATGGCCGTGTAAGATCTTCTGAAATGGGCCGAGATTTTCCTTGCCTGCCGCAAGATGTCCTGGACCCCAGGGTATTTGACAAGGAATCGCTGCACGACCAAGTTTAAGACGTGTGCCATGCACGGCACGTGCGTGATTTTGCCCTGTTTCAATGCGCTAAGCAGATTGGCACCGTTGTCACACACCACTTTACCAACTGTCAAATTGAGCGGTGTTAGCCACTCATCTGCCTGTGAACGCAAAGCTGAAAGGAGTGCCGGGCCAGTGTGGCTCTTTGCTTCCAGGCACAACAGACGCAGCACGGCATGGCAACGTCTCACCTGGCATGTGGAATAGGTTCTGGGGAGCTTGGGCGGTGCAGTGGAAGAGACGCTAGCAGCGGAAAAGGAGGAGGCAGCTGAGGAGGAGAGGGAGGAGGATGGAGTAGGAGGAGGAGAAGAAGAGTCAGGCCTGCATGCAATCCGTGGCGGTAAAACCAAATCTACACGGGTGCCACGGGTTACATGCTTGACGGCCGTCAGAAGGTTCACCCAGTGGGCAGTAAAACTGATATACCTTCCCTGCCCGTGTTTGCTAGACCACGTGTCTGTGGTCAGATGTATCTTGGCACCGACACTGTGTGCCAGAGATACATTCACTTGCCGCTGAACATGGCCATATAGCTCTGGGATGCCCTTCTCTGAGAAATACTTCCTTCCTGGGACCTTCCATTGTGGTGTTCCAATGGCCACAAATTTGCGAAAGGCCTCCGAGTCCACCAGTTTATATGGCAGTAGTTGGCGGGCTATGAGTTCTGACAAGCCAGCCGCCAACCGTTGGGCAAGAGGGTTATCCGGCGTCATCATTTTTTTACGCTCAAACATTAGGCCCACGGAAGCCTGCCTTTTTGCAGAAAAATGTGAGCTTGGCGTGATGGAAGGTGGAGTGGAGGACAATTGTGAGGAGAGAGGAGAAGGAGAAGTAGAAGACGAGGCTGGACGGTGAGAGCCTGCAGTGTGGCTTTGTGTGTTCCGTTGCTCCCACTGGGCTCGGTGATGGCTGCTCATGTGCCTTCTTAAGGCGGTCGTCCCTAGGTGAGTATTGGGCTTACCGCGACTAACGCGTTGACTGCAAAGATTGCAGATGGCAACGCTATTGTCAGCAGCGGACACGTTAAAAAAAGCCCACACTGCGGAGCCATGTGCCGGTGTCCTGGGAGCGCCAGATGTGACCGTACATGGTCGATGACTCGCTCCTGATACATTTGCAGTCTGCTTTGTCCCTGCTGTGCAATGTAAGTCATTGCTGCTTCTCCTCCCTATCTGCTGGTCCATATCTCCCTCTGAACTCCCCTCCTCTTCCTCTCTTGTGGGCACCCACGTGACATCACTAGACACGTCATCATCAACGTCACCTTCCCCACCGCTATAAGTAGAGTAGGCAGCAACACCGGGGACCAACCTCCTCCTTGGGCTGATCTGGGTACTGGCGTCAGACTGCTGAGTAGCGCTTGTTGCTACCTCCTCTTCCTGATCCAATACCAAGAGTGGCTGCGCATCAGAAATGTCCTCTTGATATGGATCGGAAAATAATTCCAGTGACTCAAGCGGAAGGTATGTGGTGGTGGTGGTGGTGGTCGTGTTGTTGGTGGTAGTGTCTTTGGGGGTGCACATAGCAGAGAGTGAAGAAGAGGGTGCAGATCGAGAGGATGAGGAGGGTGCAGAAGAGTAAGGCTGAGCGAGCCACTCAACCAAGTCTGGTGCATCCTTTAAAGTAATTGAACGCACCTTCTGCAACTTCCCACTTTGGCTCAAGCCTGTTGCTCCTGCCCTACCCCTACCACCCCTGCGGAAGGGCCTGCCTCTTCCTCTGCATGTCATTTTTTAAATGACCCTGTGACAAAACTCTTAGTCCCTATACCGCTGAAGGACTGCTGCAGTATAGGTGAGCGGTCAGCAGTGGTGCACGTCAACCCTATCTATTGTGGACCTATAGCGGTCCTTACAGAACAGCAGACTGTACCGCACTCAAGCCTATGTACCGTAGCACCCTATACCAAGTTACCAGTCCTTATAAGAACTTTTGTGGACCAAGCAGGTTGTGTATTAGTGTTTAGCAGACTGTACGTCAGTCCCTATACCGCTGAAGGACTGCTGCAGTATAGGGCAGCGGTCAGCAGTGGTGCACGTCAACCCTATCTATTGTGGACCGATAGCGGTCCTTACAGAACAGCAGACTGTACCGCACTCAAGCCTATGTACCGTAGCACCCTATACCAAGTTACCAGTCCTTATAAGAACTTTTGTGGACCAAGCAGGTTGTGTATTAGTGTTTAGCAGACTGTACGTCAGTCCCTATACCGCTGAAGGACTGCTGCAGTATAGGGCAGCGGTCAGCAGTGGTGCACGTCAACCCTATCTATTGTGGACCGATAGCGGTCCTTACAGAACAGCAGACTGTACCGCACTCAAGCCTATGTACCGTAGCACCCTATACCAAGTTACCAGTCCTTATAAGAACTTTTGTGGACCAAGCAGGTTGTGTATTAGTGTTTAGCAGACTGTACGTCAGTCCCTATACCGCTGAAGGACTGCTGCAGTATAGGGCAGCGGTCAGCAGTAGTGCACGGCAACCCTATGTATTGTGGACCGATAGCGGTCCTTACAGAACAGCAGACTGTAACGCACTCAGGCCTATGTACCGTAGCACCCTATACCAAGTTACCAGTCCTTATAAGAACTTTTGTGGACCAAGCAGGTTGTGTGTTAGTGATTAGCAGACTGTACGTCAGTCCCTATACCAATGAAGGACTGCTGCAGTATAGGGCAGCGGTCAGCAGTAGTGCACGGCAACCCTATGTATTGTGGACCGATAGCGGTCCTTACAGAACAGCAGACTGTACTGCACTCAGGCCTATGTACCGTAGCACCCTATACCAAGTTACCAGTCCTTATAAAAACTTTTGTGGACCAAGCAGGTTGTGTGTTAGTGTTTAGCAGACTGTGCGTCAGTCCCTATACCGCTGAAGGACTGCTGCAGTATAGGGCAGCGGTCAGCAGTAGTGCACGGCAACCCTATGTATTGTGGACCGATAGCGGTCCTTACAGAACAGCAGACTGTAACGCACTCAGGCCTATGTACCGTAGCACCCTATACCAAGTTACCAGTCCTTATAAGAACTTTTGTGGACCAAGCAGGTTGTGTGTTAGTGATTAGCAGACTGTACGTCAGTCCCTATACCAATGAAGGACTGCTGCAGTATAGGGCAGCGGTCAGCAGTAGTGCACGGCAACCCTATGTATTGTGGACCGATAGCGGTCCTTACAGAACAGCAGACTGTAACGCACTCAGGCCTATGTACCGTAGCACCCTATACCAAGTTACCAGTCCTTATAAGAACTTTTGTGGACCAAGCAGGTTGTGTGTTAGTGATTAGCAGACTGTACGTCAGTCCCTATACCAATGAAGGACTGCTGCAGTATAGGGCAGCGGTCAGCAGTAGTGCACGGCAACCCTATGTATTGTGGACCGATAGCGGTCCTTACAGAACAGCAGACTGTACTGCACTCAGGCCTATGTACCGTAGCACCCTATACCAAGTTACCAGTCCTTATAAAAACTTTTGTGGACCAAGCAGGTTGTGTGTTAGTGTTTAGCAGACTGTGTGTCAGTCCCTATACCGCTGAAGGACTGCTGCAGTATAGGGCAGCGGTCAGCAGTAGTGCACGGCAACCCTATGTATTGTGGACCGATAGCGGTCCTTACAGAACAGCAGACTGTAACGCACTCAGGCCTATGTACCGTAGCACCCTATACCAAGTTACCAGTCCTTATAAGAACTTTTGTGGACCAAGCAGGTTGTGTGTTAGTGATTAGCAGACTGTACGTCAGTCCCTATACCAATGAAGGACTGCTGCAGTATAGGGCAGCGGTCAGCAGTAGTGCACGGCAACCCTATGTATTGTGGACCGATAGCGGTCCTTACAGAACAGCAGACTGTACTGCACTCAGGCCTATGTACCGTAGCACCCTATACCAAGTTACCAGTCCTTATAAGAACTTTTGTGGACCAAGCAGGTTGTGTGTTAGTGATTAGCAGACTGTACGTCAGTCCCTATACCAATGAAGGACTGCTGCAGTATAGGGCAGCGGTCAGCAGTAGTGCACGGCAACCCTATGTATTGTGGACCGATAGCGGTCCTTACAGAACAGCAGACTGTACTGCACTCAGGCCTATGTACCGTAGCACCCTATACCAAGTTACCAGTCCTTATAAGAACTTTTGTGGACCAAGCAGGTTGTGTATTAGTGTTTAGCAGACTGTGCGTCAGTCCCTATACCGCTGAAGGACTGCTGCAGTATAGGGCAGCGGTCAGCAGTAGTGCACGGCAACCCTATGTATTGTGGACCGATAGCGGTCCTTACAGAACAGCAGACTGTACCGCACCCAAGCCTATGTACCGTAGCACCCTAGACAGACCAAGTTACCAGTCCTGATAAAGAGCTTTGTGGAACAAGTGAGTTGTGAATGATTAGCAGACTGCAGCAGAAGGGCAGCAGTCAAGTATAATATTCTTTCTATATTTGGAAGAAAGAATATTATACGTGTACAAGCCTATTACCGTACCACTGATACCAGTCCTGAAAAGAACCTTTGTGGAACTAATAGTAACAGCAAGTCTTTAAAATTATCCTCACTGCCTGACACACTGCTTCCTGCCTGTCCCTATACAAATTGGCAAAAAAGAGTAGGCTGGAACGATTAGCTGGAACAGCTCTTTTGTGGACCTGATAGTAACAGCTAATGATGATGATGATGATGATGATGAAGAAAGACTAATCTGGCTGAGCTGTCCCTAAAATAGCAGCATACAGCGCTCTGTCCCTTTATCTAAACTGACAAAAGAAACTCAGGCTGCTGACCTAACACCTATACCAGTCCTGAAAAGAACTTTTGTGTACCAAATAGCTAGCGTTTTCTCTGTCCCTACTCCACACAGGATCCTTTCCCTACAGTGACAGAAGAAAGAATGTAAAATGGCCACCGGATCGGGTGTATTTATAGGTTAGGGGGAATGTCCAAGTGTCCATGAGCTGTCATGTCTCAATTGGTTGTCCTGTAACACATGATAAACGTGTCACGAAAGGTTAAAGTTCTTGTATACATTAAACACGTAAGTCCGCCGGGGCGAACGACGGAAAAAGGCGTTCGAACCCGCGGACGGCGAAAGTCGGAAATTCGCCGCGAAACGACCGCCGGGCGAACCGTTCGGCCATCACTACTTATTACCCCATACAGAAAAATGAACTTGTAGCTTGCCCACACCGGTACAGGTTCCCATTTTTTCTGGGATGGATAAATGAAGAAGGATAGAAGGGTTGAAACACCTTTCCTGGAGAATATAAAGAATAGGCACTTGGTAACATGATGTACTCTACAGAGAGGTATCAGCCAATGGAAACTTGAATCTTCCTCATCAGCAAACATGACATGGCTTGATCACTTAAAATTCCTATCAGCATAGCGGATCCCCCAGTCACACAGGCCCCTCATCACAGATCCCCCCCCCCTCCAGTCACACAGGCCCCTCATCACAGATCTCCCCCAGTCACACAGGCACTTTATCACAGATCCCCCCAGTCATATTGGCCCCCCAATCACACCGACCCCCCCATCACAGAGCCCCCCAATCACAGCAGCCCCCCATCACAGAGCCCTCCACTCACACCGACCCCCCATCACAGAGCCCCCACATCACACCAGCCCCCCATCACTGAGCCCCCAATCACATTGGCCCCCTATCACAGAGCCCTCCAATCACACCAACCCCCCATCACAGAGCCCCCCCATCACACCAGCCCCCATCACAGAGCCCCCAATCACATTGGCCCCCATGACAGAGCCCCCCAATCACACAGACCCCTCTTCACATCAGAGCCCTACCTTTTGGCTCCAGGAGCACGGCAGAGGGTGGGTGGTGGAGGAGGTCTGGAGGAGGTGACTGGTGATCCTACCAGTTACACGTTTCCTTTCCTAGGGAGACAACATCCACATGAATTATCTATGGAGAAGGGGCGTTGTCACCTTAGGACAGGGATCGTTTTAAGAATACAGAACACCTCCCCCTCCCAATATGTCCATAATATAGCAAATGGATATAACCAAACACTTTTAATGGTATATTTAAAGGGCTAGTAAAGAGTAAATAATAGAAGTTCATTGTGACGGGTTTAGATTCTGTCATCCAGAAATGAATGGTTCTCTTTAGGTCTATGCCCACCTTTGGTCCTAGCCAGGACCCTCTCAGTGATATGGGGCTTCTCCGTACAACAAAGGCCAGCTTGTGCTGTTCCTTACACCGGTGAGATAGACATATCTAATATTTCGCTCAAACAGAGTGAAAAGCAATCCATGCATTATTTATGTAGACTTTGGTTGGTTTCTGGAGGTGTCATTGGCAGCTTGGAGCTACTTACAGTGCAGAAATGCTGTATTCCATCAAAGCAAATGCATCAAAATTCAGATATATATAATAGGATGGAGGGAGACAGTACTCAAGACTTTAAGGTAGAACTCTGGGGGAGAGTTAGAACTTCCAATTAGTCTACACCAGTGGTTGTCAACGTATGAGCTATAGGGGGCCTCAAATGCGGCTTCTTACATCACCAAAGGGCCGCACAGGTTGGGTACCAGGGGTCTAGAGATAGATTCATGAACAGATACTTAAAGGAAACCTGTTGAGTGAGTAATACATGGGATGCCATTGCTGACCTGTCCTGAGAATGCTAATTGCCTGGCTATCATGCTGGTATTTTGGCTTCCATGTTTCTGCCTGCTTTTAAATGCTCCAAAAAATGGCAAGCATGGCCATAGAAAATCACAGAAAAACATTGGCTGAATTTCAAAAACAGTCTAAAAATGATGCAATTCTGGTCTCAAATGACAACTCCAGTCAGGATTCTTGAAGTTCAAGCTAAACACAACAAGGATGAAATATGTACACTCACCGGCCACTTTATTAGATACACCTTGCTAGTACTGGGTTGGACCCCCTTTTGCCTTCAGAACTGCCTTAACAATTTATGGCATATATTCAACGAGGTGCAGGAAATGTTCCTCCAGAGATTTTGGTCCATATTGACATGATAGCATCACGAAGTTGCTCCAGATTTGTCGGCTGCACATCCATGATGTGAATCTCCCATAAAACCACATCCCAAAAGTGCTCTATTGAATGAGATCCGAGGACTGTGGAGGCCATTGGAGGGCAGTGACCTCATTATCATGTTCAAGAAACCAGTGGTGAGATGATTTGAGCTTTGTGACATAATCCTCCTCGAAGGAGCCACATCCCAAAGGTGCTCTATTGGACTGAGATCTGGTGAGTGTGGAGGCCATTGGAGTACAGGGACCTCATTAGCCTGTGGTGAGAAGATTTGAGCTATGTGATAGGGTGCATTATCCTGCTGGAAGGAGCCATCAGAAGACACTGTAGTCATAAAGAGATGGACATGCTCAGCAACAATACTCAGGTGGGCTGTGGGGTTTCAACGATGCTCAATTGGTACTAAGGGGCCCAAAGTGTGCCAATATAATATCCCCCACACCATTACACCACCACCACCAGCCTGAACCATTAATACAAGGCAGGATGGATCCATGGCTTCATGTTGGTTATGCCAAATTCTGACCCCACCATCTGAATGTCGCAGCTGAAATCGAGACTCATCAGACCAGGCAACGTTTTTATTGTCCAATTTTGGTGAGCCTGTGCCAACTGTAGCCTCAGTTTCCTGTTCTTACCTGACAGGAGTGGCACCAGGTGTGGTCTTCTGCTACTGTAGCCCTGCTTCAAGGGTCCATGTGTTGTGCATTCAGAGATGGTATTCTGCATACCTTGGTTGCAACAAGTTGTTATTTCAGTTACTGTTGGCTTTCAACCAGTCTGCCCATTCTCCTCTGATCTGACAACAACAAGGCATTTTCGTCCTCACAACAGCCACTCACTGGATATTTTCTCTTTTTCTGACCATTCTCTGTAAACTCAAGAGGTGGTTGTGTTAAAATCCCAGTAAATCATCAGTTTTTGAAATACTCAGACCAGCTCCTCTTACACCAACAACCATGCCACATTCAAATTCACTTAAATCCCCTTTCTTTCCAAATCTGATGCTCGGTCGGTGCTTCAGCAAGTCTTTTTCACCACATCTAGATGTCAAAATGCATTGAGTTGCTGCCATGTGATTGGCTGATTATTAATTTGTGTTACCAAGTAATTGAACAGGTGTACCCAGGGGCGGACTGACAACTCATGGGGCCCCCGGGCAATAGGAGATTATGGGGCTCACAGGGCAATAAGAGATTATGGAGCCACACAGTATACACAAACACACAGTATACAATCACACAGTATACACAGACATGTTTCTATTGGCTGAGAAGGTACTGGAGAGGTGGGCAGCTATAATCTCAGGATTTTAAGACCAAAAGGATGTCGGTAAGGGATATTTCAGAGACAGATGTAAAAAAAACCACAAATTTTTACATACTGTCCCTGGTTTTACTGAGGCTGACAACCCTGATGGGCCCCCTAGTGGCATGGGGCCCTCGGGCAGTGCCCAAGTGGCCCAATGGTCAGTCCGCCCCTGGGTGTACCTAATAAAGTGGCCGGTAAAGTGTATATGGAAGCTGTTTTACCTGCCAAAGAATTTATAAGTCTGTCTATCCAGTCCTAAGATTTTCACAGCCCTGCCACAAATCACAGTCCTGTCTTGCAGGAAAGAGACCTGATATTTCTCTGCTGTAGTTCAATATCACTAACAGGTCTTGTCCCTCACCAGCCTGTGACTGGACAGTGAAAGGAGAAGAAGGAAGACTAATGAGCTCATCCCCCTATCAGCATGCTATTTGCGGCACAGCACAGATAACTGGCTCCTTGTGCTGCTTCTCCATCCCTCAATCTGGGCAATGCTGTTCAAGGCCTGCAAGATATTGATATCAAGTCAAATTCAGGTACCTACAGCACAGATAGATAGATTTCGCTAATGGGCTTTGTGGATAAGAACAGAGGGATATCTACTTACCACCATCATCCCTTTGTGGTCAAAAAGTACAGAAGGGTTTGAAGGATGGGATTTTTTAGGTAAATAATTCGTATTACACAAAATACTGTTAAAATTACATGAGTTATATTTACAAAATATAATTAAAAGCATTGATACATAGATTCAACCATGTATTGGTATACAAAATGGTAAGGAGGACATCCCATCAGGCTTAATCTCCATCTTGGCATCTTCAGAAAATGCGTGATAAAGATACTGATAAGCAAAGAGGAAAAAAACAACACAAAGAATAAAAAAAAATCAACATGCTGAGAAATATAAAAATCATAATCTAAACATTATTAAGCACCGTCAAACCCACCAGGTGAGCTTAGGTCCCATGAGATCCTTGCCCCCAACTTTAATTGGAAGTACCAAGGCGTGGAATATGGAAAAACAATGAACAAAGTTTGTTCAATAGCATTGCACAGGCCCAGCGTCAGGACTATCGAGACCAGGGCTGGACCTCCTGTAGAGAAACTATAAAATTCCACGCCTTGGAACTTCCATTTACAGTTGGGGGCAAGAATCTCATGGGACCTAAGCTCACCTGGTGGGTTTGACGGTCCTTAATAATGTTTAGATTATGATTTTTATATTTCTCAGCATGTTGATTTTTTTTTTTATTCTTTGCCTTGTTTTTTTCTCTTTGCTTATCAGTATCCCTATCACGCATTTCCTGAAGAAGCCATGATGGCGAAACGTGTAGAAGATTAAGCGTGAGGGGGTGTTCTCCTTACCTGTTATATACCAATAGATGGTTGAATCTGTGTGTCAATGTCTTTAATTATATTTCGTAAATAAAACTCAAGAGATTTTAACAGCAGTTTGCATAATAAGAATTTTGCACCTAAAAAATCCCATCCTTGGAACCCTTCTGTTAGTATTAATAATTAATTGCAAAATGTTGTATTCTGACAGCCGTTCTCTTTGGTTTATTTGGCTCAAACTATTGGTCAATGTGAAAAGTTCAGAAGTCAAGGCCATGAGATGACACTGACGAACGCTCAGAGGGCCATAGTTCAGGTCCAAGGGTTACCTACTTGTGACCTTGAACAAACCACTTCATCATTTTGTCTCCTGATCTAAAAGTCGATTGTTACTATCTGGACAAGCGGTCCTGACATATTATATTACAGATCAAATAATTATATTCCATCCATGTCTATAAGTTGCATGGTGCCATATCACTGAAGCAACACACTAAGAAGAAAATATGGAATTTTTAGGGCACTACTCAAAAATGAAAAATTTCTGTTCATGAAATTCTTCACAATTTTTTTGTACAAAAATTCAATGGTTACATTAATTTTTTAAAATAATCCATCATATCAATACATATATTAATCAATCAAGTTCATCAAATCCACATAAACGCACAGAGAAGCCTATAGTAGTGAAAAATACAGTAAGTCCCAACACATTTCAGTGTTCAGATACAATGCGTCTTCTTCAGGGGTTCGGTGACCTGATGAGTAAGTGATCAAAAAAGTCAAGAACTTTTTGATCATTAACTTATCAATTCCACGACCCCCTGAAGAAGACGCATTGTATCTGAACGGTGAAACACATTGTGACTTATTTTTCACTATTCTCTGTGCCTTTATGTGAATTTGATGAACTTGATTGATTGATATATGTGTTGATATGATGATGGGTTGTGTTTAATAATTAATATGACCATTGGTCTATTTTTAAGAACATTTGTACAAACTAAATTGTGAAGAATTTTATAAACAAAAATTATTAGTTTTTTGAGCGGTACCCTAAAAATCTCAATCATTATTTTCTTTTTCATGTATGGTTACAGATCGTTCTTCTTAAACGGTCAGGAAATATTTTTTCCTTGTGTTAAAGAAAAACATATATTAAGCTTCATCACTGCACTGCTACGTTTATCTCATTAATAACCCCACTGGCTAGGGATGAAGGTCAGTCTACCCAAAAGCAATTCTGCAGTGCTTGGTGGATCCTGGAGAGTTACCATCTCTGTGTTCCCAGGTCTGGACACTCCTGTGCCCATTATGAGGGTCTCCCACCATCCCTGCTGGATTTTGTATTACCTTATATCAGGGGTCTCCAAACTGCGGCCCTTTGCTTGCTTTTATCTGGCCCTCAAGGCACTTTTGATGCAACCAACAATGGGGCATAATTCCTGTTACTGACATCAACAACAGGGCACTATTCCTCCCACTGATCCCAGCAATCAGCCACTATTCCTCCCACTGATCCCAACAATCAGGCACTATTCCTCCCACTGATCCCAACAATCGAGCACTATTCCTCCCAATGATCCCAACAATCAGGCACTATTCCTCCCACTGATCCCAACAATCAGGCACTATTCCTCCCACTGATCCCAACAATCGGGCACTATTCCTCCCACTGATCCCAACAATCGGGCACTATTCCTCCCACTGATCCCAACAATCAGGCACTATTCCTCCCATTGATCCCAACAATCAGGCACTATTCCTCCCACTGATCCCAACAATCAGGCACTATTCCTCCCACTGATCCCAACAATCGAGCACTATTCCTCCCAATGATCCCAACAATCAGGCACTATTCCTCCCACTGATCCCAACAATCAGGCACTATTCCTCCCACTGATCCCAACAATCGGGCACTATTCCTCCCACTGATCCCAACAATCGGGCACTATTCCTCCCACTGATCCCAACAATCAGGCACTATTCCTCCCATTGATCCCAACAATCAGGCACTATTCCTCCCACTGATCCCAACAATCAGGCACTATTCCTCCCACTGATCTCAACAATCAGGCACTATTCCTCCCACTGATGCAACACACTATTTCTCCCATTGACACCAACAATTGGGTACATTTCCTCCCACTAACACCAATGATGGGACATTTTTTCTCCCACCGACACCAATAATGGGACATGATTCTTCCCACTGATACCAATAATGGAGCACTATTCCTCCCACTGACACCAAGGAATGGGCACTATTCCTCAAATTGTCATGATGAGACACTATTCCTCCCACTGACACCAAGGAATGGGCACTATTCCTCCCACTGGCACCAACAATGGTGTATTCCTCCCACTGACACTAATGAATGGGCACTATTCCTCCTACTGGCACCAGCGATGGGGCACTATTCCTCCCACTGATACCAATAATAGAGCACTATTCCTTCCACTGACACCAACGAATGGGCACTATTCCTCCAATTGGCATGATGAGACACTATTCCTCCCACTGACACCAAGGAATGGGCACTATTCCTCCCACTGGCACCATCAATGGGGTATTCCTCCCACTGACACCAATGAATGGGCACTATTCCTCCTACTGGCACCAGCGATGGGGCACTATTCCTCCCACTGATACCAATAATAGAGCACTATTCCTTCCACTGACACCAACGAATGGGCACTATTCCTCCAATTGGCATGATGAGACACTATTCCTCCCACTGACACCAAGGAATGGGCACTATTCCTCCCACTGGCACCAACAAAGGGATATTCCTCCCACTGACACCAATAAATGGGCACTATTCCTCCTACTGGCACCAGCGATGGGGCACTATTTCTTTCACTGACACCAATGATGGGGCACTATTCCCACTAAAGCCAACGACGGGGCACTATTTCTCCCATTGACACCAATTTTGCTCGTTCCCGCAAATTGATGTATGGGTACTTTGGCTCCTTCAAGAGCCATAGCAGGCGCGTGCGCCCGCTGCACGGCGGGGGACCCAATGCACGTGGTTGGCGGCCGCGATCGCAGACACGAGAGCCAGATTAGGGAATTTGTGTATGTAAACACACAAATCCCCATTCTGACGGGGAGGAGAGACAGATCGTCTGTTCCTAGTAATTAGGAACAGGGATATGTCTCCTCCTACAGTCAGTTTCATCCGCCCACAGTTAGAAATACTCATGAGGGAACACATTTAACTCTTGGATCGCCCCCTAGTGTTAACACCTTCCCTGCCAGTGACATTTACACAGTAATTAGTGCATTTTTATAGCACTGATCTCTGTATAATTGACTGATCGCTGTATAATTGTCAATGGTCTCAAAAATGTGTCAGTAGTGTCCGTTCTGCCCGCCTCAATGTCGCAGTCCCACTAAAAATCACTGATCACCGCCATTACTAGTAAAAAAAAATGATAATAAAAATGCCATAAATCTATTTTGTAGACGCTATAACTTTTGCGCAAACCAATCAATATACGCTTATTGCATTTTTTTTTAACCGAAAATATGTAGAAGAATACATATCGCCCTAAACTGATGAAGACATTTTTTTTTTGGGATATTTATTATAGCAAAAAATATTGTTTTTTTTTTTCAAAATTGTCGGTCTTTTTTTGTTTATAGCGCAAAAAATAAAAAACGCAGAGGTGATTAAATACCACCAAAAGAAAGCTCTATTTGTGGAAAAAAAGGACATCAACTTTGTTTGGGTGCAACGTCATACGCTCGCGCAATTGTCAGTTAAACTGACGCAGTGCTGTATTGCAAAAAATGGCCTGGTCATTAAGGGGGAAAATCTTCCGGGACTGAAGTAGTTAAAAAAAATGGCTCCTAACTTTTTTCAGCTGGCTCCTAGATTCCAAGTGATTTTGTCAAGCCCTGCACTATACAATCTGACCGCGCAATCTCCTTTAGGTCTACCAACGACTATGTAGTGCAGGTTCCTCCCGGAGTTTATACCAACTGAACGCCATTCCACTCTATTAGGTTAAATTGGGAGATAAAAATGGCTCTGTCATTAGAACCTAAAGGATGGGCTTTGTCTGGATTAGAGTTCTCCTTTAAGGGCATTATGCAGGGACATGTGACCAGCTGTCAGCTCTTCAGGCAAGTGTCCAACAAGTGTTATGTAACTTTCCTGTGACTAGATGACAGATGGCTTTCATAATACGTCTAATCTCCTCTGATTGAACGCTTGCTAGGGGCAACGTGAAGCCAAGTCGCGGAAGACACAGCGTATGATGCTGTGAAAGCGGAGTGCAGCCTTCCGTGCGCCTCTGAAATTTTTATGAGCAGAGTGGTTGCTGTACATTTTTTTTTTTTTATCCTTTTACATTTTATTATTTAAAGAATGAAGATGCTTAAAAATATCAAATATCAAATTGCTTAATTTAAAATAAAACATAGAATAAAAAATAATAATAATCCAAGCATTTTAATGAATGCCAATGGCCAATCGATTATTTGCATCAGCAGTTTTATTTCGGATTACCAATAGGATGGTCTGATGCTTGCAAAATAAAAGCGTGTGTAAGTACAATGTAATCCAAATTGTAATCACTGTTGTAAACAGATGTGACTGTTGTATAGACGTGCAAATGATATTTAACCACTTCATTACTGGGCACTTTCACCCCCTTCCTGCCCAGGCCAATTTTTTTTCCCCACCCACTGTCTCTGCAGCAAAATGGGGAGCAGTAAAAATTGGGTTTTACTACCCCAATCACAAGTATAAATAAGCTCTAAATAAATAAGCTTTTTTCAAGTCTCCTAGACTAAATGAGCAAGTAACCCTGGCAGTGCTGGGGTGCACTCTGTGTATCATAAACAATTACTATATATATATATGTGTGTGTGTGTATATGTATATATATATATATATATATATATATATATATATATATGTGTATATGTATATATATATATATATATATATATATATATATATATATATACATGTGTGTGTGTGTGTATATATATATGTATATATATATATATATATATATGTATATATATATATATATATATATATATGTATATATGTATATATATATATATATATATATAAAGGCTTGTGTGCACTGACTGTGGAATCCTGTGCAAAAGGATTTTCATTTTTGGGTAGGTGCTCCCTAAGGGTTAATTACTTACAGACACTGCAGCTTTCCTCCTTAGAACACTGAAAGTGCCCCAGGTGGTTATAATGAACACACAGCCCCTCCCAATCAGCATTTCTTCTATCAAGGACATAGTTGAACAAACAGCTCTACAGAACAGACACAGTTAGGAATCTACCTACCTATGTCTACCTATTGATCACCCAGAGGGAATAAAAAAAAAAAAAAATTCTCAACAAAAGTGAAATTAACGTTAGTTCTGATTGAAATATAACTGTCTGTGCACATTGAGTGACTAGTTGTACCTATCAGTAAATGGTGAGCTGAAGTAGCTCTTGGCATGAATGCAAGCCCTTGTATTACGCATGACACTTTTATGGAGGTGGTTGGATTGTATGTGACAGGCGGCAGTTACAGAACGCTATACAGGAAGCTGAGATGCTAATAATGAACCAATAACTGTACCTGAACCGCTACTCTCCCTCGCTGCTTTTACTGGAGCTCGGCCATCAATATTAATTCTTATTTTATAAACAAGGATAAGAGTTAATTAGTTACCTAACAGAAATAATATAACGCATGACAGAGATTTATCTGATTGTTTCAGACGGAGAAAGTGAGTAGGAGGAGAGACAAGGGCTGAGAACCGGGATCAAAGAGAGTGAGAGAGATGGACAGGGAAGGAAAGAGGAAGAGAGAGGGATGGAGACTGAGAGGAAGAGAGAGGGATGGAGACTATGAGAGGAAGAGAGAGGGATGGAGACTGAGAGGAATAGAGAGGGATGGAGACTGAGAGGAAGAGAGAGGGATGGAGACTGAGAGGAAGAGAGAGGGATGGAGACTCTGAGAGGAAGAGAGAGGGACAGAGACTATGAGAGGAAGAGAGAGGGATGGAGACTATGAGAGAAAGAGAGAGGGACGGAGACTATGAGAGGAAGAGAGAGGGATGGAGACTATGAGAGGAAGAGAGAGGGATGGAGACTATGAGAGAAAGAGAGAGGGATGGAGACTGAGAGGAAGAGAGAGGGATGGAGACTATGAGAGGAAGAGAGAGGGATGGAGACTGAGAGGAAGAGAGAGGGATGGAGACTCTGAGAGGAAGAGAGAGGGACAGAGACTATGAGAGGAAGAGAGAGGGACGGAGACTATGAGAGAAAGAGAGAGGGACGGAGACTATGAGAGGAAGAGAGAGGGATGGAGACTATGAGAGGAAGAGAGAGGGATGGAGACTATGAGAGAAAGAGAGAGGGATGGAGACTGAGAGGAAGAGAGAGGGATGGAGACTATGAGAGGAAGAGAGAGGGATGGAGACTGAGAGGAAGAGAGAGGGATGGAGACTCTGAGAGGAAGAGAGAGGGACAGAGACTATGAGAGGAAGAGAGAGGGATGGAGACTATGAGAGAAAGAGAGAGGGACGGAGACTATGAGAGGAAGAGAGAGGGATGGAGACTATGAGAGGAAGAGAGAGGGATGGAGACTATGAGAGGAAGAGAGAGGGACGGAGACTATGAGAGGAAGAGAGAGGGATGGAGACTCTGAGAGGAAGAGAGAGGGACAGAGACTATGAGAGGAAGAGAGAGGGATGGAGACTATGAGAGAAAGAGAGAGGGACGGAGACTATGAGAGGAAGAGAGAGGGATGGAGACTATGAGAGGAAGAGAGAGGGACAGAGACTATGAGAGGAAGAGAGAGGGACAGAGACTATGAGAGGAAGAGAGAGGGATGGAGACTATGAGAGAAAGAGAGAGGGATGGAGACTATGAGAGGAAGAGAGAGGGACGGAGACTATGAGAGGAAGAGAGAGGGACAGAGACTATGAGAGGAAGAGAGAGGGATGGAGACTATGAGAGAAAGAGAGAGGGATGGAGACTATGAGAGAAAGAGAGAGGGATGGAGACTATGAGAGGAAGAGAGAGGGACGGAGACTATGAGAGGAAGAGAGAGGGATGGAGACTCTGAGAGGAAGAGAGAGGGACAGAGACTATGAGAGGAAGAGAGAGGGATGGAGACTATGAGAGGAAGAGAGAGGGATGGAGACTATGAGAGGAAGAGAGAGGGACGGAGACTATGAGAGGAAGAGAGAGGGATGGAGACTATGAGAGGAAGAGAGAGGGATGGAGACTATGAGAGGAAGAGAGAGGGATGGAGACTCTGAGAGGAAGAGAGAGGGACAGAGACTATGAGAGGAAGAGAGAGGGATGGAGACTATGAGAGGAAGAGAGAGGGATGGAGACTATGAGAGGAAGAGAGAGGGACGGAGACTATGAGAGGAAGAGAGAGGGATGGAGACTATGAGAGGAAGAGAGAGGGATGGAGACTATGAGAGGAAGAGAGAGGGATGGAGACTCTGAGAGGAAGAGAGAGGGATGGAGGGATGGAGACTAAAAGAGGAAGAGAGATTGATAAAGACAGGAGAGATGGAGAGCAGAAGAATATATATATATATATATATATATATATATATATATATATATATATATATTATAAAATACTGTATATAGAGAGAGAGAGACTACAAGAGGAAGAGAGAGGGCTGAAAAAAGGTGATAGGTGGATGAAAGAGGAGAAAGACTGAGAAGAGGAGAATAGAAAAATCCTACAAGAAAAATAGAGAAGGATGGAGACAGATTGGAGGAGAAGAATAGAGAGAGAAAGGGGGACTACAAGAGCAAGAGAGAGGGCTGAGGACAGGTTAGAGGAGGAGAATAGAGAAAGGAGAAGAATGGAGAGAGTGAGACTACAAAGGGAAGAGAGAGGGGTGGAGACAGTAGAGGAAAAGAGAGAGAGAGAGACTATGAGAGGAAGAGAGAGGGATGAAGGCAGAAACGTTGGAAAAATCTTGTCGTTTTTCCGACGGAATTCCGCTCAAGCTTGGCTTGCATACACACGGTCACACAAAAGTTCTCTGAACTTTTGACCGTCAAGAACGCGGTGACCTAAAACACTTTGCGTTGTGTTGAATTGTTTCCGAGCATGCGTAGTAAGTTTGCGCATCAGAATTGCTACAGACGATTGAAATTTCCGATCGGAACTTTTTCTGTCAGAAATGTAGAGAACCTGCTCTCAATTTTTTGCTGGCGGAAATTCCGCCAAAGAGGAAGAGGAAGAGGAAAAGAGAGAGAGAGGTACTACAGGAGGATGAGTGAGGGAGGGAGACGAGGTAAAGGAGAGAGGAGAATAATAAAGAGAGGCTACAAGAGGAAGGATAGGGATGGAGACAGGTGATAGCGGGATGAAAGAGGAGAAAGACTGAGAAGAATAGCGAGAGCCTACAAGAAAAACAGAGAGGGACAAAGACAGGTGAGAGGAGAAGAGTAAAGAGAGACTACAGGAGCAACAGAGAGGGAAGGAAACAGGTAAGAAGAGAGAGAATAATGCCGCGTACACACAACCGGACTTGTTTTGACAGCAAAGGTCAGACGGAACAAATCCGTCGGACAATTCGATCGTGTGTGGGTTCCATCGGACCTTTGCTGTCCAAAAATCTGACGGACTTTAGACATAGAACATGCTTAAATTTTTTATGCCAGACCCAGTTCCTATGGACAGTTCCTAACGGATGAAAACCGATGCTAGGGCAGCTATTGGCTACTGGCTATGAACTTTCTTATTCTAGTCCGGTCGTACGTCATCACGTTCAAATCCATCGGACTTTAGTGTGATTGTGTGTGGCCAGGCCCGTTCTTTCGGAAAGTCTGTCGGAACTCCGCTGAAAGTCCGTCGGGAAGACCATTGGACCTAGTCTGCCGGAAAGTCTGGTCGGGTGTACGCGGCATAAGAGAGCGAAGACAAAAATGAGGAGAGGGGGATAAGTGATAGGGAGATAAAAAAGGAGAAAGACTGAGAGGAGAAGAATAAAGAAAGAGACTACAAGAAAAAGAGAGAGGGATGGAGACAAGAGAGCGAGAGAGGAAGGATGGAGACAGGTGAGAAGTGAAGAATAGAGAGAAAGACTTTGAGAGGAAGAGAGAGGAATGGAGACTGGTGATGGCAGATGAAAGAGGGGAAAGACTGAGAATAATAGAGAAAGCCTACAAGAAACAGAGCGATGGATGGAGACAAGAAGAGGAAGAAGGAGTAGAAGAAGAGAGAGAGAGACTACAAGAGAAATGCAGTGTACACACGACCGAACTATTCGACTGACTTTTCAGCTGAGGTCCGCCGGACTTTCAAACGAACAGACTTGGCCACACACGATCACTCCAAAAGTCCGATGGATTCAAACGTGATGATGTAGAATAAGGAAGTTCATAGCCAGTAGCCAATAGCTGCCCTAGCGTCGGTTTTAGTGCATTGGACTAGCACACAGACGACCGGATTTTTTGACTCGAGTCTGTCGGAAAGAGTTGAAGCAAATTTTATTTCTAGGTCCGCTGGACTTTTCCGCTGGAACACACACACAATCGAATTGTCTGACAGATTCCAGTCTGCCGGACCAAGTCCATCGAAAAGTCAGTTCGTGTGTACCCGGCAGAAGAGAGGGGGATGGAGACAGGTGAGGGAACAGAGGATAATAGAAAGAAGACAAAAAGGAGGAAAGAGGGCTGGAGATAGGTGATAGGGCAAAGAGGAGAAAGACTGAAAGAAGAAGAAGAGGCTACAAGAAAAAGAGAGAGGGATGGAGACAAGAGAGAAGGAGAAGGAGAAGAGTAGAGAGAAAGAGAGAGGCTACAAGAGGAAGAGATAGGGATGCAGACAGACAAGAGGAGAAGAATAGGGAGAAATACTATGAGATGAAGAGAGAGGGATGGAGACATGATAGGACGATAGAGGAGAAAGACTGAGAAGAGAAGAATAGAGAAAGCCTACAAGAAATAGAGAGAGGGATGGAAACAAGAGAGAGAGAGAGAGAGAGAGAGAGAGAGAGAAAGTAGTAGAAGAATAGTGAGAGCGAGACTATAAAAAGAAGAGAGAGGGATAGAGACAGATGAGAAGATAAGAACAGAAGGAGAGAGACTATGAGAGGAAGAGAGGAGAATAGAAACAGGTGAGAGGATGAGAATAGAGAGAAAGAAAAAGATCCAGAGACTACAATAGGAAGAGAAAGGAATGGAGTCAAGGTAGAAGAGAGAGGAGAAGAATAGAGAGACATACTGCAAGAGGAAGAGGGGGGAGGCAGGTGGTAGGGGGACAAATAGAAAAAGACTAAAAGGAAAAAAAATGGTGAGAGCCTAAAGACAGAGGGCGAGATAGAGACAGATGAGGGCAAAAGAAGAAGGCCAGAGAAAGAGACTGCAAGAGAAAGAGAGAGGGATGAAGATATGAGTAAGAGGAGAGAAGAATGAGAGACTAAAAGAGGGAAAGGGATGGAGACAGGTGAGAGCAAGAGAATAGAGAGTGAGACTGCAAGAGAAAGAGAGAAGAACGGAGACAGGTGAGGGAGAGAGGAGAAAAAAATAATATGCTTTGGGATTCCTTAAAGCTGTCCGTAGTGTTAAGGAACAGTACAATTTCATGGACAGTCTCAGCGACTGCATATGCTGGCAGTGGAATTGATTTTTTTTCTTTTACAATTAGCTTGACACAAATACAGCGGCAGCACCCCAATCTGAATTATTTCAGTTTGAATAAAAAGCCTTTTTTTTTTCGGGTAGCTTTAGCAGTGACATATGCTCTTTCATTAAACCAGCAGATAGAAATTGGACAGCAGTTCATCATGGCTGTCCTTGTTCCCACTGAGGCAAAACTGTCCTGCCACTGGCCAATTTCTATCAAACTCTCATTAAGAATGAAGAGACTGCAGATGATACAGCAGTGTAATGCCCCATACACATGATCGGAAATTCCGCCAGCAAAAGTGTGAGCTTTTGGTCGTAAGTTATGACCGTGTGTATGCTTGATCGGACTTTTGCTGGCGGAATTCCCGCCAGCAAAAGATTGAGAGCAGGTTCTCAATTTTTCGGTCGGAAAAAGTTCCAATCGTAAAGTCCAATCGTCTGTACCAATTTTGCCGCACAAAATTCCCACGCATCCTCAGAAACAATTTGATGCAGGCTCTGAAGCATTGAACTTCATTTTCTCGGCTCGTCGTAGTGTTGTACGTTCTTGGTGGTCGAAAGTTCAGAGAACGTTTGTGTGACCGTGTATATGCAAGCCAAGCTTGAGCGGAATTCCATCTGAAAAAACGTCCACTTTTTTCCGATAGAGAATCCGGTCGTGTCTACAGCAGCAGCAGGAGAATCGGCTAAATGTAGGTAAGAGTAGTACAGACAGGTGTTTCGCTACATGAAATAGGAGGTCGCGGATGATACAGCAGAGAAAAATGGCCAACATCAGCACAATTTTAAATAGCAAGGCAAAGCCCAAATTTACTAGAGACAAATAGCACAGCCTGGGGCTTTACTGTTGCCTAGGGAAAAGCAGAGTAAAACTGGCCAGTAGCAGGACAGTTCTATTCCAGGTTAATAGGCCAAAATGTACTAGGGACAAAGAGTACAAGCAGATATCTTTCTAAAGAAATGAGAGTCTGCCCATGATACAGTAGATTAAAACTGGCCAGCAGCAGGATGATTTTAAATAATAAGGCCTGGCCCAAAATTACTAGAGACAAAGATCACAAGCTTGGGTTTTACTACAAGAAATAAAATACTGCAGAGGATACAACAATGTAAAATTGGCCAGCAGCAGGACAATTTTAAATAGCAGGGATAGGCCCAAATTTACTATAGACAAAGGGTATAGGCTATGGTTCTAGTACAAGAATTACTATATTACACAGTGTACAGCAATGTAAAATGGGCCAGCAGGAGAACACTTTAAATTAGGGTTAATAGGTCTAACTGGTACATAATTAACTTTTTTTATTTACAGTGATAGAGGGATTACAGTTTAGAATCATTAAACTCTCTATCCTCTCTATCCTCTTATCCCTCCATAAAGTCCCCCTGCCACTTTGGTTTTAACATCCTCCATGAGCTACCAAACCTCTCTTTTCCCCTTGCTTTTGCTTGTTTGGAACAAGCAGTGCATGTTAGCTGTGGTCATGTGCACTGCTTTGTACACTATAAATTCCATGGTCCATCTCCAAAGTGAGCAAAAGAGGGTGGCTACGTCAGTGCACACAGCAGGACCATGGAGAAGGAACGTAGCCTCCCTCCAACAGGAAGTCGGATTACATCAGGAATGTTGACATTTGAAAGAGGCTGAGAGCAATAGAAGGGACTTTTTGAGTTAAGACTACATACTTAAAAATATTTTTTAACCAGAATGTAGTGTCACGTTAATTAGCCACCCTCTCCCTCTGGGCTTATACTCACATTTCCTTCATGTGGGGGTATGTATAGAGTTCTTAGCCCTGCAGAAACTCTTAGCCCTTGTACACACGGTCGGACATTCCGACAACAAAATCCGACGGATTTTGTCCGAAACTGGTGTTGCATACACACGGTCGGACAAAGTTGTTGGAAAATCCGATCGTACGTAACGTGGCGACATTTTGTTATGACGGGACTACGTTCAGGCTAGTAGCCAATAGCTTTGGTCTAGGAATTTGATCTGAGCATGCATGGCACTTTGTCCGATCGGAATTCTCTACACACAATCGGACAAAGTCCGATTGGATCATGTTGTCGGAAAGTTTTATAGCCCAGCTCTAAAACTTTGTCCGTTGGATATTCCGATGGAAACAGTCCGATGGAGCCCACACACTGTCGGATTATCCGACAACACGGTCCGATCGGACATTTTCCGTCGGAATGTCCGACCGTGTGTACAAGGGCTTAGCATGACCTGAAGCTTGACGCTTGCACAACATTTTTTCTAATTGCTGTGGCAGTTAAATGGTATGGTGGGGGTCATAGGATAGGTCAGGGGTGGGCAACCTCGGCCCTCCAGCTGTGGTGAAACTACAAATCCCATCATGCCTATGCCTCTAGGAGTCATGCCTGTGATTGTCAGGTTCTTGCAACGTCTCATGAGACTTGTAGTTTCAAAATAGCTGGAGGGCCGAGGTTGTCTACCCCTGGGATAGGTGATTATAAGAAACAGGGGTTTTGGGTAGAACAATGAACCCGTTGCTTTGCCCTATATGGCAAACACCACAAAATTATTTTAGGCATCTACAGGAGTTTTTACATTTTGGAGTTTAGAATTTTATCATTCACACATACCTATGGTGGCTTGAACTTTTATTTAAAGTGCATCTAATGTTTGTATTACTTTGATCCATGCTCGCCCAGAAGGGGGCTGTTGGAGAAAACAATGACAGATGTATCTACAACTGGGCTCCTGGGTGAGCATAGTTTGCCCCCTCTCCCAATAAACTACTGCTAAAGCACAAATGTTTATTTATTATAACATATTTAATCCCCAAAGTCCCAGTTGGTCCTTGTACAGCAGCACAGTCGACACCAAGGGTCTCCAAAACTTTTAGTACAAGGGCTACATTGCATTTTTAACAAATATTCCCAGGCCATCAGAGTCCTCTCTTGCATCAGGGTCTCTATTAGATTCCCTTTTTACATCAGGGTCTCCCTTACATCAGAGTCCCTTCTTAGATCAGGGTCCCCAAAGTAGTCCCTTCTTGCATTATGGTCCCCAACATAGTCCCCCCTTACATCAGGACCCCCATCATAGTACCCCTTAAATTACGGGTCCCATCATGGTCCCCCTTACATCACAGTCCCCATCATAGTTCCCCCTTACATCACAGTCCCCATCACAGTTCCCCCTTACATCACAGTCCCCATCATAGTTTCCCCTTACATCGCAGTCCCCATCATAGTTCCCCCTTACATCACAGTCCCCATCATAGTTCCCCCTTACATCACAGCCCCCATCATAGTTCCCCCTTACATCACAGTCCCCATCATAGTTCCCCCTTACATCACAGTCCCCATCATAGTTCCCCTTTACATCACAGTCCCCATCATAGTTCCCCTTTACATCACAGTCCCCATCATAGTCCCCCCTTACATCACAGTCCCCATCATAGTTCCCCCTTACATCACAGTCCCCATCATAGTTCCCCCTTACATCACAGTCCCCATCATAGTTCCCCTTTACATCACAGTCCCCATCGTAGTTCCCCCTTACATCACAGTCCCCATCATAGTTCCCCTTACATCACAGTCCCCATCATAGTTCCCCCTTACATCACAGTCCCCATCATAGTTCCCCTTACATCACAGTCCCCATCATAGTTCCCCCTTACATCACAGTCCCCATCATAGTTCCCCCTTACATCACAGTCCCCATCATAGTTCCCCCTTACATCACAGTCCCCATCATAGTTCCCCTTTACATCACAGTCCCCATCATAGTTCCCCTTACATCCCAGTCCCCATCATAGTTCCCCCTTACATCACAGTCCCCATCAAAATTCCCCCTTAGACCGAAAACACCAAGTCAAGGTAATTACCGCTCCAGGTGGTACTGTTGCATTAACACCGTCCTAGTCTATAGGAGATGAAGGGTGCCGGCTCGGCAAAGTCCAATGGCTAGAAAAAGAAAGAGGACGGCTGCACTCAGAAATAATGCCTTTATTTAGTGAAACTTGATCCATACATCAGAGACACAGGTCCAGATGAAGGTACAGGGGAGAAAAGTATGGGACCTTAAATGTGCCACAAAGTGGTCATGCACATACATACGACTAAATCTTTCACGGTCTTTATTATAAAATGAAAAAATTATAAAAAAATGATCCGATATGGTTCATGCACAGAAATACATTTAATATATGCAATTATCTCCAGTGTGGCATTTAAGATTGACGCGTTTCACAAATAGCTCGTTTCGTGAGGAGCTATGCTTTTTTTTACCTATATAGCCAATGTTTCATTCTACAAAAACAAGTATGGCAAAAAAAAAAATACAATAAAATACAACCAAAAATTATAATTCATACAGTCTATGTATTATATTGTTGATAGCAAAAAACAATGTTACATAATATCTATCATATTCAAGAACAAGAAAGAAAAAAAAAATCAGAGTCATGATCAATATAAATAAAACTTTCCCAGTCTTTATTATACAATTAGAAGAACCATTAACATGATCTGATGTGGATCATGCACAGAAATAAATTTAGTATATGCAATTATCTCCAGTATGGCATTTCAGATTGACGCGTTTCACAAATAGCTTGTTTCTTGAGAATCTATGCTTTTTTTACCTATATAGCCAATGTTTCATTCTACAAAAACAAGTATGGCAAAAAATATACAATAAAATACAACTAAAAATTATAATTCATACAGTATATGTATTATATTAGTAATAGCACAAAACAATGTTACATAACATCTATCATATTCAAGAATAAGAAAGAAATACATTTAATATATGCAATTATCTGCCGTATGGCATTTCAGATTGACGCGTTTCACAAATAGCTTGCTTCTTGAGGATCTATGCTTTTTTTCATACATAGCCAATGTTTCATTCTACAAAAACAAGTATGGCAAAAAATATGCAATAAAAAACAACCAAAAATTATAATTCATGCAGTATATGTATTATATTATTGATAGCAGAAAACAATGTAACATAACATCTATCATATTCAAGAACAAGAAAGAAAAAGAAAAAAAAATTACTGTCACGATCCATATGAATAAAACTTTCCCAGTCTTTATTATACAATTAGAAGAATCATTAACATGATCTGATATGGATCATGCACAGAAATAAATGTAGTATATGCAATTATCTCCTGTATGATTTTTTTGGATCAACGCGTTTAGCTCACTCCTTTTTACATATACAGCCTATGTTTCATTCTACAGTACAGTAAATATACAATAAAATACAATCAAAAATGATAATACAATATACAATATGTATCATGTTATTTATATTCCAAAACAATGTTACATAACATCTCATGTGTGTGGGGGGAGATGAAGCGGAGGCCATGGGCAGCCCCCCCGCTGACCTTAAAGCGGGGTTCCACCCTAAAGTGGAACCTCTGCTAATCGGAACCCTCCCCCCCTCCGGTGTCACAATTGCCACCTTTCAGGGGGGAGGGGGTGGAGATACCTGTCAAAGACAGGTATTTACACCCACTTCCGGGCATAGACTCCCGTGGGAGTCTACGCCATTTCCTGCCCTGCCGCGCTGTCTGCTGGGACACACACGGGTCCCAGAGACAGCGCGGACAATTCCTATTGCGCTGCGCGACTCGCGCATGCGCAGTAGGGAACCGGGAAGTGAAGCCGATTCGCTTCACTTCCTGATTCCCTCACCTAGAATGGTGGCGGCAGCAGCCGAGAGCCGAGCGATCGATCGGCCTCGGCTGCCGGCATCGCTGGAACCCGGGACAGGTGAGTGTCCATTTATTAAAAGTCAGCAGCTGTAGTATTTATAGCTGCTGGCTTTTAATATTTTTTTTTTAGGTGGAATCCCTCTTTAATCCTCAATCTGTGCACAGTGAGGATGTGCCACTGACCCTAGTTGGGGGTCAGATTAAATCTTGTGGCAGACCAGATGAAGCCCATAGGCCATAGTCAGGGGTGGACTGACCATTCGTGCACTCAGGCACTGCCCGAGGGCCCCATGCCACCAAGGGGCCCCATCAGGGTTGCCAGACTCAATAAAACCAAGGACAGTATGTAAAAATCTGTGCTTTTTAAAAAAATCCCAAGATTATAGCTGCCCCATCTCTCCAGTACCTTTTCAGTGTACGTATGTATATTCTGTGTGTGTATACTGTGTGTGTATATTGTGTGTCTGTGTGTGTGTATAATCTATTGCCTGGGGGCTCCATAATCTCCTATTGCCAGAGGGCCCCATAATCTTCTCCTATTGCCTGGGGGCCCCATAATCTCCTATTGCCAGAGGGCCCCATAATCTTCTCCTATTGCCTGGGGGCCCCATAATCTCCTATTGCCGAAGGGCCCCATGAGTTGTCAGTCCGCCCCTGGCCGTAGTTTGGAGACCCCTGGTATACACAAATGCTGGGTCTAGCCCTGCAATGAAGGCCAATGGGTTCCACAGCAGATGACATGGGCCTGATTCTGCAGGGAGCATAGCACAAATTTACCCCAACACTTTGCTATGTGTTGGTGGGAACACTAACCTCCAGCTCAATGCACTCATTGCTTCGGAATCAGAAGGTGCCCCATGAACAAAGCCTAGGTCACCAATTACACCCAAGATAAAAACCAGACTACCAAGGCAGGAGTAGGAGTAGAGTACGCCAGACTGGAAGGAAGGATCAATATGGAGAAAAATTGGAAAAAAGCATCTGAATGAGAGGCAGAGAGCAGAGGCAGGACATGGTGAAAGGGGGAGAGGAGGGGGTAATAAAGATAAATAGGCAATGCTAAAGGTTAAACCAAGCAGACAGAGAGCACCCAGAGTGAGATGGATTGGGGAACTGGCAGAGAGTGGCTGCAGCAATAGAGTCATCTCTCCTCCGCCGGTGACACAGGACCCGACCTTATGTCCTCTTTTGACCTGTGACCTAGAGCAATCCTCTGGATGTTAACTTGTTCTGGGGCAGCAGTACTGAATGATGACACTGGGTGGCGCAGTTATATCCTTCTACTCATATTAGAATGAAAAGTCAACCTGATATACTATATCTTACCATGTCTGACACTTATTAGAATATATAAATTCTATATATTCTGAATGCAAAACGCAAGATTTGCAGCAAAAGAAGCTGAGATGGTCCCGTCATAAAAAATAAATCATACTTCATGTAAACCAATGGGGCTCATGTCAGCCGTACTAAATCACAATTCTGTTGAGTAAAAAGTACCTCTTTTGTGATCGGTGTAAAAAAATTGTAGTTTTCCATCTCCAATGTTTGGCCTAGAGCCTAGGCTAAGGTAACAAACAATGTCTCTGGTTATCAGGAGCATTGTGGGTGTTTGACAAAATTGGAGACTGCGGCGGTGGGGGGGGCGAGGTGGTGGGGACTGCGGAGGGGGGGGGCGAGGTGGTGGGGACTGCGGAGGGGGGGGGGGGATTATTTTTAAAAGGCCGTCTGGTAGACTTTCAATCAGATGAGAGGATTGGCATGGCACAAGCACTATACAGCACTACCAAGAAGGGCGCGGTGACTGCATATGGAATAAGCAAATACAAACTAGTATATATTATTTATTTGCAGCCGATATACAGTGCCTTGAAAAAGTATTCATACCCCTTGAAATTGTCCACAATCCAAATTTTGGGTTGCCACCAGAACAGGAATAGAGGGGAAATCTTTAAATGAGGACACTAGTTCTTGTGACAACCAGGGATCCCCTCACTTGGAGGGATTTCTTCTCACTTCCTGTTTTAGCTATTAGGCAGGAAGAAAAGGGAAATCTCTCCTAAGGGGATACAGATAGCAAAAAAAAAAAAAAAAACTCTCAGGGGTTAAACCCTTCCCTATTCTATCCAAAACGAAGAAAAAAGTTTGGTGTTTTTAGTTCTACTGTACGGCTGGGTTCACACATGTGCGTCTGCGGTTTGCAGTCTGGAGTCCGGTGCAATTTTGTTCACTGGTTCAGGTGCGATTCAATCTTTTCTTTTAAACCAGACCCAAAATCGTACACAGAATCCTTTTCAGAAATGGACTCCGGCCGCCTTGACATGTGCGAACCGGCTCCATTAAAAACTGATCTGATTCACATGTTATGCAAATCGGATGCGGTTAAAACATATCCGATTCGCATATATGTGAACCAAGCCTAAGGCCCCTTTCACCGGGCGTCTTTGCTAATCTAGGTTCACCTGAAAAACTGATAGGTGGACCTGATCAGACAGCCGGGGTGAAAGGGGCCTAATGCCATGTACACGCGGTCGGACTTTCCGGCAGAAAAGGTCCGACGGAATCATTTCATCGGATATTCCGATTGTGTGTGGGATTCAGCTGACTTTTTTTTTTTTTCAAAAAGTCTGACTGACCTATGCCGCGTACACACGAGCGGACTGTATGGCATACTTAGTTCGTCATACAATCCGACGGACAGTCCGTCATACTTTCCACTGAACGGACTTGACCACACACGGATACCCAAACAGTCCGTCGAAAGGTTGCGCGATGACGTGTACAGCACGTACGACGGGACTAGAAATAGGAAGTCCAATACACAGCAAAGCACCCTTCCGCCGTGTAAATCCTTTCTGGGCATGCGCCATTCTTAGTCCGCCGAACTAGCCTACTGACGAGCGGATTGTCCGCTGAAACCAAAGTATGACGGACAGAATTTCGAAAAATCCGAAATTCTTAGTACGCCGGACTGCACGCTGAAAAAGTCCGCTGAAGCCCACACACGAGCGGACTGTCCGCTGAAATGTGTTTCGACGGACTAAGTACGCCATACAGTCCGCCCGTGTGTACGCGGCACTAGAAATAAAACATGTTTTAAATCTGTCCGACGGAATCAATTCCTATCGGGAAAACCGTTCGTCTGTATGCTGGTCCGATGGACCAAATATGACGCAAGGGAAGCTTTTGGCTACTGAACTTCCTTTTTCTAGTCCCGTCGTACGTCAATGAGTAAAAGCATTGGAGTGCAGGGCTCACAGGGAGACTGGAGTATTGTACAGAAGAGGGATGCTGAG
This sequence comes from Lithobates pipiens, assembly GCF_037356315.1. Lineage (NCBI taxonomy): Eukaryota > Metazoa > Chordata > Amphibia > Anura > Ranidae > Lithobates > Lithobates pipiens. Next base: position 26,150,124 of record NW_027507788.1, read on the forward strand.
CATATAGGAACACAGGGGTAAGGGGGGGGAGGGGTCTTGCAAGAAGCTGGCCACGAATGGATTTTGGTGTGATCGTGTGCAGGCAAGTCTATTCTGACGGAACTCCATCGGAAACTCAGTCGGAAAGACCGTCAGAGTTTATTCTGATGGAAAGTCCGGTCGCGTGTATGCAGCATAAGGGAAACCTGAAAAAAAAAAAAACAAGTCCATCTAGTTCAACCAATATAAGGAAAAAGGAAAAAATATATATATACAGTCCTATACCTACAGTTGATGGAAAACCCCAATAAAGCATGATCCAATTTGCTCCAGCAGGGGAAAAATTTCCCTCCTGATCCCCCGAGAGGAAATTGGATGTTCTCCGGATCAACTCTACCTATAAATATTAGTATTCAAGGTGGAGTAAACAGCACACAGCCGTCTTCTGGTGCATGCAATCAGGCCTTCCCATTAGGCCACATACTGTATAGAAATCAGTCAAGGAATTGCTGCACTTAAAATCATTTATTCAGAAATAATCACATCCAAGTGAATAGCATATCATACCAGTTCCAATATTCCCGTTTCCAATATTCAACAGTTTCAGGCCGTAAAGCTTGCCCCTTCTTCACAATGGAACATAATATTAGGGATTATTGAGGGGTATTTGTGCTAAGAGGGGAAATTTGGCGGGGGGGGGGGGGGGGAATTGTGCTAGGAAGGGGGGTTGGGGGAGAGCTTTGCAGTGGGAGGGGGGATTTGGAGGGGTAGAGGATTTGTGCTAGGAGGGGTGATTTTTTTGGGGAGGGGGATTTGTGCTGGGGCGGATTTGGGGGGAGAGGATTTGAGGTAGAAGGAAGGGGGGTATTTGTGCTAAGAGGGGACATTTGGGGAGGGGGGGTTGTGCTAGGAGGGGGGGGGGGTTGGGGGAGAGAGATTTGCAGTGGAAAAGGGGATTTGGAGGGGTAGAGGATTTGTGCTAGGAGGGGTGATTTTATTTTTATTTGGGGAGAGGATTTGTGCTGGGGCGGGTTTGGGGAGAGAGGATTTGAGCTAGAAGGAAGGAGGGGGTGATTTGTGCTGGGTGGGGGGATTTCAGCAGGGGAGGAATTATACTGGGAGGAAGGGGGAATTTATGCTTAGGGGGTAAGCATGCAAATTAGTGCTCACTTTTTTTTTGGGGGGGGGGGGTATTTTTGCTGATACGTGCTCATACATCCTGGGGGGGGGGGGGGGGCAGTTTGGCATATTTTCCCTGGCTGCTAGATGACCTTGTCCCGGCACTGATCCTCCACAGGGAGGTAGTAAGTGACCAGCTGAGCTAAAAAGAAACCCAGTAACAGTTGCTGCCCTGCCTTGCACTTTAAAGCTGGGATAATCTTGAACCTCAGTTGTCATGGAGCCCCTTTAAAGTCCATCCAGTGTAGCCCTATGAGAGAGGGACCCAAATGTTGAAAGCTAAGGACTGTGTTTGCCTAGACCAGTAATGGCAAAACTTGGCAGTGGCACCCCAGATGTTTTGGAATTACATTTCCCATGATGCTCATGCACTCTGCAGTGGAGTTGAGCATCATGGGAAATGTAGTTCCAAAACATCTGGGGTGCCAAGGTTCACCATCACTGGCCTAGACTCTACTGGTATCACGTGCCTCTTCCCAGGGCCAGATTAAGAACATCATGGGCCTGGTGCTGAGGATTTTGGTGGGGCCTTTTATAAACAATAAATAAATAAAAATGCTAACTATTTTTTGTTATAACAAATTAAATTAAAGAGAGAGAAGGAGGATGAGAGATGGATACTTGTACATTATGGCATAACCTACCCAAGGGCCTCTAAAAAGTAGTACTGTTAGAAAAGTTTACTACCGCTTTACTATCACCGGAGCCTCTCATGGGGCCCCTACTGACCCTGTGGCCCTTGGGCAGTGCCTAAGTACATGGTTGTCAACATTTCAAAAATATTTTCAGGGACGCTTTTTTTTACAAGTGCTATATTTAGAGTAGCTGACATCCCCCGTGTTCCTCTATACATCACAATAGTAATTACAAAATAAAATAAGTACTAATAATGGGGCAGAAAAAATATAAGGACTGTGAGATTTCCTTTAGTTAAACTGACAAAAGTGCCCATTCTAGAGCTGGTAACATTGAGGAACATATAATTTTAACATATAATTTTAAAGAACAATTTTTGTAGGTAAGAGGCATAGGGGAGGAGTATGGATGGTATAAAAGTGGGAAGTATGTGCAGGTGAGGGAGAGGAATGTGGAGGGTCTAACAGTGGGCCCTATGTACATGAGAGGAGTGCAGAGGGTATGGCAGAAGGCACTATGTACAGGAGAGGAGTGTGAAGGGTAAGACAGTGGGCAGTATGCACAGCAGAGGAGTGTAGAGGGTATGACATTGGGCACTATATATAAGAGAAGAGTGTGGAGGGTATGACAGTGGGCACTATGTACAGGAGAGTAGGACAGTAAGCAGTAATTACAGGAGAGGAGTGTGGAGGGAGGGTATGACGGTGGGCACTATGTATAGGAGAGGAGTATGGAGGGTATGACAGTTAGTAGTATGTACAGGAGTGGAGGGTATGACAGTGGGCACTATGTATAGGAGAGAAGTGTTGGAGGTATGACAGTGGGCACTATGTATATGAGAGGAGTATGGAGGGTATGATAGTGAGTAGTATGTACAGGAGAGGAGTGTGGAGGGTATGACAGTGGGCACTATGTATAGGAGAGAAGTGTTGGAGGTATGGCAGTGGGCACTATGTATAGAAGAGGAGTGTGGAGGGTATGACAGTGAGTAGTATGTACAGGAGAGGAGTATGGAGGGTATAGCGGTGGGCACTATGTAAAGGAGAGGAGTATGGAGGGTATGGAGGTGGGCACTATGTATAGGAGAGGAGTATGGAGGGTATGGCGGTGGGCACTGTATAGGTGAGGAGTGTGAAGGGTACGACAGTGGACACTATGTACAGGAGAGAAGTGTATGACAGCGGGCACTATGTACAGGTGAGGAGTGTGTAGGATATGACAGCGGGCGTTATGTATAGGAGAGAAGTGTGGAGGGTATGACAGTGAGCAGTATGTACAGGAGAGAAGTGTGGAGAGTATGACAGTGGGCACTATGTACAGGAGAGGAGTGTGTAGGATATGACAGCGGGCGTTATGTATAGGAGAGAAGTGTGGAGAGTATGACAGTAGGCACTATGTATAGGAGAGAAGTGTGGAGAGTATGACAGTGGGCACTATGTATAGGAGAGAAGTGTGGAGAGTATGACAGTGGGCACTATGTATAGGAGAGGAGGATGAAGTAATCTTGGAAGGAAAAATGTAAAGGTTTGTGGAAGGATGTTTAGGGACTGTGTAGTGGTTAAGCGGGCCAGACATGGATTGAAATGACACCAATTAAGCAGAGACCAGCCATAGTCGATCTGTGTATGGGCTAGCTGGTTTTACACAAGTCAACCTATTAACCGACTTGAGTACAACCAGCCTGTCAGGTTTTCCCCAAAACAATCAGTGCTGCCAGCTATGGTTAGCAACACTAATAATTGTATTCACTGGCAGAAGACAATAACACTGCGGGAGTGATCGCCTCATTCACAGGTCAGCGGGTGAGAGGGTGTGTGTGACAGGCTGGGGAGAGATACTAGTCAGTCCCTGGGTAGGCACTGGTTAGTATCAGAGCCAGATACACACAGGTTACATACGCCAAGATCATTAGAGCGAGAGCAATAATTCTAGCACTAGATCTCCTCTGTAACTCTAAACATGCAACCTGTAAAAAAATGTAAAGCATCGCTTAGTACACAAAAAAAAATCGTGATAACTTTAGTGTTTTTTTTATGAATGAAACAGTTTCTTTCCAACATAAAAAGTTGCAAATACCACCATTTTATTCCATAGGGTGTCGGCTAAAACAATATATAATGCTTGAGGGTCCTGAGTAATTTTCTAGCATAAAAAAATGATGATTTTTACACGTAGGAGAGAAGTCTCAGAATGGGCCTGGTTGCCAAGGGGTTAATTATCATAAGTAATATACAAATAATTATTATAAGCACTGTGAGGTCATCCTCTCAGTCTGCTGCAGAGTGTTCCAGCTTGTATTTATACTGCCGCTCTGTATGCAGCTTCTGACAGGCTGTGCAAGGAGCCCCGTATCTCCGGAACCATAGATGATAGCAGCCCCATATTTTAACCAGTGCTGGAGTGGGTCTTTAGCTACCTACCCCCCAAATATGGGGTCTCTTTGACTCCTGATCGCCGAGCTACAATCCTCGAAGTCGATCTTTTTTTTTTATTTTTTTATTTTTTTTTATTTTTTTGGGCAAATGGGCCTATCTTGAGAAAGGGGCCTGGAGCTGCAGCTCCAATAGCCCCTATGTTAATCCGGCCCTGCCTCTTCCACCCTTATTTCTATTTTTCCATGCTCTAGAGCAGGGACCTCCAAACTACGGCCCTCCAGCTGTTGCGGAACTACACATCCAATGAGGCATTGTAAAACTCTGACATGACTAGGCATGATGGGAATTGTAGTTCATGAACAACTGGAGGGCCGTAGTTTGGAGACCCCTGCTCTAGAGCAGTGGTCATCAACCCTGTCCAGTAGTCATCAACCCTGTCCATCAACCCTGTCCTCAGGGCCCACTAATGCCGTACACACATAGCAGACTTTCCGCCGAACTTTCCGAACGAGCTACCTGCCCACACACGGCACTTTTGCGGCGGACTAATACGGTGTACTAAGTCTGCTGGACTATCCACCGTAATTTTGAAATGAACGGACTCGCCCACACACGCAGAGTAAAGTCCGCTCATTTTGAGTGCGTCTCCAGGTAGCCGGGGCCAGCGAAGGAGGCGTCGCTGGCCCTGTCACCTGGTATAGACTTAAAGGGGAAGTCTAGGGTCCCCCCTAGGTTCATATCAGACCCTTATCCGAGCACGCTACCTGGCCGGCCAGGAAAGGGGGTGGGGACGAGTGAGCGGACCCCCCTCCTGAGCCGTACCAGGTCGCGTGCCCTCAACATGGGGGGGTGCCTTATCCCATATCAGTGGCGTAACTAGAACCTTCAGGGCCCCGATGCAAGAAACCATAAAGGGCCCCCCTGAACAACAGCCAGGGCCCTTCCCTCCGAGTTCGGCGGTGGAACTCCAGGGCGTGGTACCAGGTATGACCTTTGTGAGCCCTGTAGTTCCACCACTGGTATCAGTAGTTTTTTTATTTTTATTTTTTAAATTTTTAGGTGCCCCATTGGGGGACTGTCCCTAGGCAGGATGGGGTCCCCGTCCCCAGAAGAGATGAGGTCCTTTTCTCCAGGGCAGATGAAGTTACTGCCCCCAGGTGAGAACGGGTCCCTGTCCCAATGGGAGGAGGGGGTCCCTGTCCCCAGGGGGAGATGGAGGGGGTATGTAATAGTGTGTGGGGGATGAGGTCTTCTCACTCACCATGACCAAGCTGTAGGTCGCACACTCATCCATGTTGGCCTGGGCTCCATCCAGTGTGCTGGACGGGTGATCAGCATATCTCCCAGAAAGACCTTTCATCATCTGTGTATGACGGGGGAGGAGGGGGGCTGGCAGACAAGCCTGCAGTGTCCTCTGGGGGACTCTCATAGGGCTGCACTGCATCTGTGTGCTTAAAGTTTGTTTACCTGGGAGAAATATGCAGTGCAGTGTGGGCCGGACTCGGGGGGGCGGGACTCTGGCTGGGGATAACAGACATCGGACTGAGCGGCAATGCATTGAGCAGGAGAGGGGTACTCTGAGGAGCCGGCTGAGGACACAGGTCATGCAGGGAATGCACAACTAAAGAGCAGCCAGTGCGATAGTCGAGCATGGAGCTCTGCTAGTCACCCTCCACCTCCACCACCTGTGTGCATGGTGCACTGGTACCCCTAGCTGCCTATGCTGCTGCCGGCCATATGTAGAGGGGGCTGCATGGGCCCCCTGCATCACAGGGCCCGGTTGCGGTCGCGACTGCTGCACCCCCTATAGTTACGCCCCTGTCCCATATGTTGATGAGGACAAGGGCCTCTTCCCGACAACCCTGGCCGTTGGTTGTCGGGGTCTGCGGGCGGGGGGCTTATCAGAATCCGCCCTCTTCTTCTGACTTCAGGGGTCTTGTCCCCCTCTTCGGGGGTCTTGTCCCCCTCTTCGGTTCTTCTTGCCGGGCCACCGCGCCTTCTTCTAGCTCTTTTACAAGCGGTGGCCCGGTCTTCTGTCGCCGCCGCTGCCGTCTTCTGTTCTTCTCTTCTGGAGATGTTGCCTCGTCGCTGTCTCCGGTCACAATGGCAGGGACGCAGTGCGCGGTGACTTGTATAGGGACATCGCCGGATGATGTCCCCGCCCATTATGATGTCACAGTCCCAGCATCCTCTAGACTGGTGCCCATTATTCTGAATATTTGGAATAAAGTATTACACCCGGAGAGGCAGGGCCGTCTTTAATATCGATTGGCCCCTGGGCAAAACTTTTCTTGGGCCCCCCCCCCCCCCCCCATGCAGTTTTGCTCTCCACCTGCTCTGAGACATACAATAAATAGCAGCTAGACTCAAAATCAGTTTACCGAATCAGATCAGGCAGCTATTGCGATTGGTTTGCAGAGGTTACAGTGTCATTATTACCGCTCACTGACTGGTTTCTAGAGGTTACAGCACACATTACAGCTCACTGATTAGTTGCTAGAGGTTACAACACATGATTTCTGCTTGTTAATTGGTTGCTAGAGATTACTGTGGATATGAATTCATGGGGGCATGATATACCTATCAATGCTGCTGGCCGCCGCTATTTCCATATTTCCATATGAATGCCGGTAATTTACATGTAAACACAGGGCCTGCAGGTGAGTCATCTGTACACAACAATAGGGCAGAGCTGGGCAGCATTAGTAGCAGCACTTCACACTGAGATATCAGGACACAGCACAGGACTAAAACCTCAAGGGACAAGGGAATTTAAACCAGGATAGTATAGTATGAGGCAGCTGCTTTGGGCCCCACAACAATGACAGGGCCCAGGGCAGCTGCCCCTTTTGCCCTGCCTTAAAACGGCCCTGCTGAGAGGAATGTGCTTGGGGCATTTATTGTCAAGTAAGTGGATCTGACATATTAATATTGTAGCTGTTGGGTCGCTGAAGGGCCATTCAGATGATGCTAAGGTGGTCACCAGAAGCACTATTTTGGTAGATTTCTGGACTTGCGTTCCAAGGTCTGTACATCTACCACATTCATTGCAAGAAGGTATCAAGCCTGAGAACACCTTTATGGCAGCAAGTGAAGTGAAAGACCAAGACCAGTGGGAAAAGACCCCATCCTTATGGAAAGGTGTTCTCACCACCAGGTCTACAAGAGACCAAAGAAACCAATGGCTGGCTCAGGCCAGAGTGACTCCACTTTACGTCTGCATGGACTGAATCTTGATCTGCTTGTTTTTCTTTTAATTTCACCAACATTTGAAAGTAATCTATTACTTTTTGATCCGGCTGGGATTCTTCTTTGAAACGGTGCTGACAGACAATCTAGACAAGTGGCAGCTCTAGTAGAGAAGCCATTAAACGATCTGCTCATTGCCGTGTCTGTTATTCCAACCTACATGTGAAATATTTGCTGCAAATATAAATCACATTTCTACATGCGGTTTTTCTCTAAGCGGTTTGATCGGAGCAAATTTATCACAACTCCCTCTGCATAAATACATTTCAACAGAGTGAGAGAGAGAGAGGGAGGGCAGGAGAGATAGTGGGCACCACGGCTGTGCTGGGTAACTGGCTGCTGTATGGCAGGGAAGTGGGTGACAAATTTATTATTCTTTATTAGTTGAAGGTTGGCAGTGCCAACACTTGGAGACAATCGAGCTGTGGTCATATCCAGGCATGTACTGGCCATTGGGACTACAGGGAGTTTCCCGGTGGGCCGATGGCTCAGTGGGCCGATTTCAGTGACAAAGTAATGGCTGTGCAGCTCCCCCCCACTTCATACAATGATTATGAGACAGATGAGAAAAATACAGAAGAGAACAAGTGAAATAATAAAAAAGGAGGTTAGTGAGGACTCCTTATATTATGCTACTTTTTTTTTTTTTTTTTTGCACAATTGCGTATAGTTTTATATATACGGTTTTTGTGCTCGTTTGCAAAATTAAAGTGGGCTGGTGTGGATGAAGTCCAGGGCCACATTGTTGTGCCAGTCCAGCCCTGGTCATATCTGTTAAAAATGCTATATGTAACTAAAATGATCTAATCACTGGATCACATTAAACGCTACACAATCATACCCCCCACTACAACTCAACTCATGGCATCAATGCCATCTATAGATGGGGACTAGTGATGGACGAACTTCCGACGGGACGTTTCGCGAACGCGAAATGCGAACGGACCCAAACGTTCGCGAAACCGAACGTTCGCCGCGGGCCCCATTGACTTCAATGGGAGGCGAACTTTGCAAACCTTCATGTCGAATTTGCGGCCACGTGGTAATTATTAGGGGGTAAAACGTAGTCCCACCATCTGGACAATGACATAATACATGTATGAGGTGAATTTGGGATCGATAACTACAAGCATTTTTATTTTATTTGGGAAATTGTTCTAACAATTCAGGACTATGGAGCTAATGAAGGCAATGGAGGAGAGGGAAGGTCAGGGACCAGGGTAGGCAAAGAAGAGGGTGCAGGAGATGATCACCAGCAGCGTGACATACCGGAATGACACATGCACCGTGATAGAGGCATCTGACAGCAGCACCGTAATACAGAGCACTGACAGCAGCACCGTGACATACAGCGCTGACAGCAGCACCGTGACATACAGCGCTGACAGCAGCACCGTGACATACAGCGCTGACAGCAGCACCGTGACATACAGCGCTGACAGCAGCACCGTGACATACAGCGCTGACAGCAGCACCGTGACATACAGCGCTGACAGCAGCACCGTGACATACAGCGCTGACAGCAGCACCGTGACATACAGCGCTGACAGCAGCACCGTGACATACAGCGCTGACAGCAGCACCGTGACATACAGCGCTGACAGCAGCACCGTGACATACAGCGCTGACAGCAGCACCGTGACATACAGCGCTGACAGCAGCACCGTGACATACAGCGCTGACAGCAGCACCGTGACATACAGCGCTGACAGCAGCACCGTGACATACAGCGCTGACAGCAGCACCGTGACATACAGCGCTGACAGCAGCACCGTGACATACAGCGCTGACAGCAGCACCGTGACATACAGCGCTGACAGCAGCACCGTGACATACAGCGCTGACAGCAGCACCGTGACATACAGCGCTGACAGCAGCACCGTGACATACAGCGCTGACAGCAGCACCGTGACATACAGCGCTGACAGCAGCACCGTGACATACAGCACTGACAGCAGCACCGTAAGCAGCCCCAGGAGGAAGTCAGCACAGCACAGGGATGGTGTGATCCCCTCATAATAAGAACCCCCAGGAGGAAGTCAGCACAGCACAGGGATAGTGTGATCCCTTCATAATAAGAACCCCCAGGAGGAAGTCAGCACAGCACAGGGATATCATAAGCAGCCCCAGTAGAAATATGACACCGCTCAACCTCTTCAAAGAGGAGGGTAGGGGCATATAGTACGGTGTGCTTTTTTGGGTCAAGGAAGTGAGCCAAATGAATTAAGAAGGTCTGTGTGCTTGATTAAAAAAATAGTTTATAGACATATACATGGTCTACTGGTCACATGTGTTGAATTCCTCCGAGATCCATGCCTCATTCATTTTTAGAAATGTGAGGTAGTTAACACTGTGGTGAGCTAGGCGAGTACGCTTATCGGTCACAATCCCCCCTGCTGCGCTGAACGTCCTTTCGGACAGGACACTGGATGAGGGGCAAGCCAACAGTTCGATTGCAAATTGGGCAAGCTCTGGCCAGAGGTCAAGCCTGCCCACCCAGTAGTCTAGGGGTTCATCACTCCTCAGAGCGTCCACATCGGCCGTTAACCCAATGTAGTCGGACACCTGACGGTCTAGGCGTTCCCTGATGCTGGATCCGGATGACACCTGTCGATGGGTCGGCTGAAAGAATGACCTCATATCCGAAGTCACCAACACATCTTCAAACCGGCCTCTTCTTGCAGGCGCTGTTGGATTGGTACCCGCAAATCCTTCTCTGGGAGTGGGAATTGCTCCTCTGCCAGCGCACGCAAAAGCAGAATGCAGCATTTCTCGAAGCAAGGCCTGGAAGTGCTGCATTCTGACAGCCCTCTGCGACGGCGGTAACATTTCCGCCATTTTGTGTTTGTACCGGGGGTCTAAGTACGTTGCCACCCAGTACTGGTCCTTGACCCTCATGCTTTTTATACGGGGGTCCCTATTAAAACACTGGAGCATGAAGGCCCCCATTTGCACTAAAGTGGAAGCGGTGTGGTGGCCTGGCTCCTGCTCATCATCCAGGATAATGTCGTCCTCTTCATTCTCCTCTCCCCATCCTCGCACAACAGGGATCCCAGAAAGGTTTAAAGCATGCTCTTCTTGCTCCTGCTCATCCGCCCCGGCACCATCCTCCTCTGACTCCTCATCAGACTCCTGTTGTTGACTTGTCTCAGATAGAGTAGCCCCCCCTGGGAATTCATCCAGCATTGCGACTTCCTCATCTTCCCGCTCCTGCTCCTCCACAGCCTGATCAATGACACGACGCAATGCACGCTCCAGAAAGAAGGCATAAGGTACCATGTCACTGATGGCGCCATGGCTGCGACTGACCAGTTTGGTGATCTCCTCAAATGGCCGCAGAAGTCTGCATGTGTCGCGCATGAGCAGCCACTGGCGCGGTGAAAAAAAACCCAGCTCCCCAGAACCGTTTCTTTCGCAGAGTTCATACAGGTAGACGTTAACTGCACGTTTCTGCTGGAGCAGCCTATCAAGCATATAGAAGGTTGAGTTCCATCGCGTCGGGCAATCGCAAATAAGACGTCTGACCGGCAGATGGTGTCGCCGCTGAATGTCAGCAAGGCGAGCCATGGCCGTGTAAGATCTTCTGAAATGGGCCGAGATTTTCCTTGCCTGCCGCAAGATGTCCTGGACCCCAGGGTATTTGACAAGGAATCGCTGCACGACCAAGTTTAAGACGTGTGCCATGCACGGCACGTGCGTGATTTTGCCCTGTTTCAATGCGCTAAGCAGATTGGCACCGTTGTCACACACCACTTTACCAACTGTCAAATTGAGCGGTGTTAGCCACTCATCTGCCTGTGAACGCAAAGCTGAAAGGAGTGCCGGGCCAGTGTGGCTCTTTGCTTCCAGGCACAACAGACGCAGCACGGCATGGCAACGTCTCACCTGGCATGTGGAATAGGTTCTGGGGAGCTTGGGCGGTGCAGTGGAAGAGACGCTAGCAGCGGAAAAGGAGGAGGCAGCTGAGGAGGAGAGGGAGGAGGATGGAGTAGGAGGAGGAGAAGAAGAGTCAGGCCTGCATGCAATCCGTGGCGGTAAAACCAAATCTACACGGGTGCCACGGGTTACATGCTTGACGGCCGTCAGAAGGTTCACCCAGTGGGCAGTAAAACTGATATACCTTCCCTGCCCGTGTTTGCTAGACCACGTGTCTGTGGTCAGATGTATCTTGGCACCGACACTGTGTGCCAGAGATACATTCACTTGCCGCTGAACATGGCCATATAGCTCTGGGATGCCCTTCTCTGAGAAATACTTCCTTCCTGGGACCTTCCATTGTGGTGTTCCAATGGCCACAAATTTGCGAAAGGCCTCCGAGTCCACCAGTTTATATGGCAGTAGTTGGCGGGCTATGAGTTCTGACAAGCCAGCCGCCAACCGTTGGGCAAGAGGGTTATCCGGCGTCATCATTTTTTTACGCTCAAACATTAGGCCCACGGAAGCCTGCCTTTTTGCAGAAAAATGTGAGCTTGGCGTGATGGAAGGTGGAGTGGAGGACAATTGTGAGGAGAGAGGAGAAGGAGAAGTAGAAGACGAGGCTGGACGGTGAGAGCCTGCAGTGTGGCTTTGTGTGTTCCGTTGCTCCCACTGGGCTCGGTGATGGCTGCTCATGTGCCTTCTTAAGGCGGTCGTCCCTAGGTGAGTATTGGGCTTACCGCGACTAACGCGTTGACTGCAAAGATTGCAGATGGCAACGCTATTGTCAGCAGCGGACACGTTAAAAAAAGCCCACACTGCGGAGCCATGTGCCGGTGTCCTGGGAGCGCCAGATGTGACCGTACATGGTCGATGACTCGCTCCTGATACATTTGCAGTCTGCTTTGTCCCTGCTGTGCAATGTAAGTCATTGCTGCTTCTCCTCCCTATCTGCTGGTCCATATCTCCCTCTGAACTCCCCTCCTCTTCCTCTCTTGTGGGCACCCACGTGACATCACTAGACACGTCATCATCAACGTCACCTTCCCCACCGCTATAAGTAGAGATCTCGGAGTAGGCAGCAACACCGGGGACCAACCTCCTCCTTGGGCTGATCTGGGTACTGGCGTCAGACTGCTGAGTAGCGCTTGTTGCTACCTCCTCTTCCTGATCCAATACCAAGAGTGGCTGCGCATCAGAAATGTCCTCTTGATATGGATCGGAAAATAATTCCAGTGACTCAAGCGGAAGGTATGTGGTGGTGGTGGTGGTGGTCGTGTTGTTGGTGGTAGTGTCTTTGGGGGTGCACATAGCAGAGAGTGAAGAAGAGGGTGCAGATCGAGAGGATGAGGAGGGTGCAGAAGAGTAAGGCTGAGCGAGCCACTCAACCAAGTCTGGTGCATCCTTTAAAGTAATTGAACGCACCTTCTGCAACTTCCCACTTTGGCTCAAGCCTGTTGCTCCTGCCCTACCCCTACCACCCCTGCGGAAGGGCCTGCCTCTTCCTCTGCCTGTCATTTTTTAAATGACCCTGTGACAAAACTCTTAGTCCCTATACCGATGAAGGACTGCTGCAGTATAGGGCAGCGGTCAGCAGTGGTGCACGTCAACCCTATCTATTGTGGACCGATAGCGGTCCTTACAGAACAGCAGACTGTACCGCACTCAAGCCTATGTACCGTAGCACCCTATACCAAGTTACCAGTCCTTATAAGAACTTTTGTGGACCAAGCAGGTTGTGTATTAGTGTTTAGCAGACTGTACGTCAGTCCCTATACCGCTGAAGGACTGCTGCAGTATAGGGCAGCGGTCAGCAGTGGTGCACGTCAACCCTATCTATTGTGGACCGATAGCGGTCCTTACAGAACAGCAGACTGTACCGCACTCAAGCCTATGTACCGTAGCACCCTATACCAAGTTACCAGTCCTTATAAGAACTTTTGTGGAACAAGCAGGTTGTGTGTTAGTGATTAGCAGACTGTACGTCAGTCCCTATACCGCTGAAGGACTGCTGCAGTATAGGTGAGCGGTCAGCAGTGGTGCACGTCAACCCTATCTATTGTGGACCTATAGCGGTCCTTACAGAACAGCAGACTGTACCGCACTCAAGCCTATGTACCGTAGCACCCTATACCAAGTTACCAGTCCTTATAAGAACTTTTGTGGAACAAGCAGGTTGTGTGTTAGTGATTAGCAGACTGTACGTCAGTCCCTATACCGCTGAAGGACTGCTGCAGTATAGGGCAGCGGTCAGCAGTGGTGCACGTCAACCCTATCTATTGTGGACCGATAGCGGTCCTTACAGAACAGCAGACTGTACCGCACTCAAGCCTATGTACCGTAGCACCCTATACCAAGTTACCAGTCCTTATAAGAACTTTTGTGGACCAAGCAGGTTGTGTATTAGTGTTTAGCAGACTGTACGTCAGTCCCTATACCGCTGAAGGACTGCTGCAGTATAGGGCAGCGGTCAGCAGTGGTGCACGTCAACCCTATCTATTGTGGACCGATAGCGGTCCTTACAGAACAGCAGACTGTACCGCACTCAAGCCTATGTACCGTAGCACCCTATACCAAGTTACCAGTCCTTATAAGAACTTTTGTGGAACAAGCAGGTTGTGTGTTAGTGATTAGCAGACTGTACGTCAGTCCCTATACCGCTGAAGGACTGCTGCAGTATAGGTGAGCGGTCAGCAGTGGTGCACGTCAACCCTATCTATTGTGGACCTATAGCGGTCCTTACAGAACAGCAGACTGTACCGCACTCAAGCCTATGTACCGTAGCACCCTATACCAAGTTACCAGTCCTTATAAGAACTTTTGTGGACCAAGCAGGTTGTGTATTAGTGTTTAGCAGACTGTACGTCAGTCCCTATACCGCTGAAGGACTGCTGCAGTATAGGGCAGCGGTCAGCAGTGGTGCACGTCAACCCTATCTATTGTGGACCGATAGCGGTCCTTACAGAACAGCAGACTGTACCGCACTCAAGCCTATGTACCGTAGCACCCTATACCAAGTTACCAGTCCTTATAAGAACTTTTGTGGAACAAGCAGGTTGTGTGTTAGTGATTAGCAGACTGTACGTCAGTCCCTATACCGCTGAAGGACTGCTGCAGTATAGGGCAGCGGTCAGCAGTGGTGCACGTCAACCCTATCTATTGTGGACCGATAGCGGTCCTTACAGAACAGCAGACTGTACCGCACTCAAGCCTATGTACCGTAGCACCCTATACCAAGTTACCAGTCCTTATAAGAACTTTTGTGGACCAAGCAGGTTGTGTATTAGTGTTTAGCAGACTGTACGTCAGTCCCTATACCGCTGAAGGACTGCTGCAGTATAGGGCAGCGGTCAGCAGTGGTGCACGTCAACCCTATCTATTGTGGACCGATAGCGGTCCTTACAGAACAGCAGACTGTACCGCACTCAAGCCTATGTACCGTAGCACCCTATACCAAGTTACCAGTCCTTATAAGAACTTTTGTGGAACAAGCAGGTTGTGTGTTAGTGATTAGCAGACTGTACGTCAGTCCCTATACCGCTGAAGGACTGCTGCAGTATAGGTGAGCGGTCAGCAGTGGTGCACGTCAACCCTATCTATTGTGGACCTATAGCGGTCCTTACAGAACAGCAGACTGTACCGCACTCAAGCCTATGTACCGTAGCACCCTATACCAAGTTACCAGTCCTTATAAGAACTTTTGTGGACCAAGCAGGTTGTGTATTAGTGTTTAGCAGACTGTACGTCAGTCCCTATACCGCTGAAGGACTGCTGCAGTATAGGGCAGCGGTCAGCAGTGGTGCACGTCAACCCTATCTATTGTGGACCGATAGCGGTCCTTACAGAACAGCAGACTGTACCGCACTCAAGCCTATGTACCGTAGCACCCTATACCAAGTTACCAGTCCTTATAAGAACTTTTGTGGAACAAGCAGGTTGTGTGTTAGTGATTAGCAGACTGTACGTCAGTCCCTATACCGCTGAAGGACTGCTGCAGTATAGGGCAGCGGTCAGCAGTGGTGCACGTCAACCCTATCTATTGTGGACCGATAGCGGTCCTTACAGAACAGCAGACTGTACCGCACTCAAGCCTATGTACCGTAGCACCCTATACCAAGTTACCAGTCCTTATAAGAACTTTTGTGGAACAAGCAGGTTGTGTGTTAGTGATTAGCAGACTGTACGTCAGTCCCTATACCGCTGAAGGACTGCTGCAGTATAGGTGAGCGGTCAGCAGTGGTGCACGTCAACCCTATCTATTGTGGACCTATAGCGGTCCTTACAGAACAGCAGACTGTACCGCACTCAAGCCTATGTACCGTAGCACCCTATACCAAGTTACCAGTCCTTATAAGAACTTTTGTGGACCAAGCAGGTTGTGTATTAGTGTTTAGCAGACTGTACGTCAGTCCCTATACCGCTGAAGGACTGCTGCAGTATAGGGCAGCGGTCAGCAGTGGTGCACGTCAACCCTATCTATTGTGGACCGATAGCGGTCCTTACAGAACAGCAGACTGTACCGCACTCAAGCCTATGTACCGTAGCACCCTATACCAAGTTACCAGTCCTTATAAGAACTTTTGTGGAACAAGCAGGTTGTGTGTTAGTGATTAGCAGACTGTACGTCAGTCCCTATACCGCTGAAGGACTGCTGCAGTATAGGGCAGCGGTCAGCAGTGGTGCACGTCAACCCTATCTATTGTGGACCGATAGCGGTCCTTACAGAACAGCAGACTGTACCGCACTCAAGCCTATGTACCGTAGCACCCTATACCAAGTTACCAGTCCTTATAAGAACTTTTGTGGACCAAGCAGGTTGTGTATTAGTGTTTAGCAGACTGTACGTCAGTCCCTATACCGCTGAAGGACTGCTGCAGTATAGGGCAGCGGTCAGCAGTGGTGCACGTCAACCCTATCTATTGTGGACCGATAGCGGTCCTTACAGAACAGCAGACTGTACCGCACTCAAGCCTATGTACCGTAGCACCCTATACCAAGTTACCAGTCCTTATAAGAACTTTTGTGGAACAAGCAGGTTGTGTGTTAGTGATTAGCAGACTGTACGTCAGTCCCTATACCGCTGAAGGACTGCTGCAGTATAGGTGAGCGGTCAGCAGTGGTGCACGTCAACCCTATCTATTGTGGACCGATAGCGGTCCTTACAGAACAGCAGACTGTACCGCACTCAAGCCTATGTACCGTAGCACCCTATACCAAGTTACCAGTCCTTATAAGAACTTTTGTGGAACAAGTGAGTTGTGAATGTTTAGCAGACTGCAGCAGAAGGGCAGCAGTCAAGTATAATATCCTTTCTATATTTGGAAGAAAGAATATTATACATGTACAAGCCTATTACTGTACCACTGATACCAGTCCTGAAAAGAACCTTTGTGGAACTAATAATAACAGCAAGTCTTTAAAATTACCCTCACTGCCTGACAACACTGCTTCCTTCCTGTCCCTATACAAATTGGCAAAAAAAGAGAACGATTAGTGGTTACTGGAACAGCTCTTTTGTGGACCTTGATAGTAACAGCTAATGATGATGATGATGATGATGATGATGAAAGACTAATCTGGCTGTCCCTGTAGCATACACCGTCCTTTCCCTTTCTCTAAACTAACAAAAGACACTCAGGCTGCTGCAAGAATCAGAAGCACAGCAAACCTATCAACACCTAACACCTATACCAGTCCTGAAAAGAACTTTTGTGTACCAAATAGCTAGTGGTTTATCTCTCCCTACTCCACACAGGAACCTGTCCCTATCGTAACAGAAGAAAGAATGTAAAATGGCCACCGGATCGGGTGTATTTATAGGTTAGGGGGAATGTACAAGTGTCCATGTGCTGTCATGTCTCAATTGGCTGTCCTGTATCACATGATAAACGTGTCACCAAAGGTTAAAGTTCTTGTATACATTAAACACGTAAGTCCGCCGCGGCGAACGACGGAAAAAGGCGTTCGAACGTGCGGACCGCGAATGTCGGAAATTCGCCGCGAAACGACCGCCGGGCGAACCGTTCGGCCATCACTAATGGGGACTGTCACGTACAGTTGGCATCGTGGACCTCCAAGTAGCGTGCTTGCCGAATGGAAGTTTGCTCAGAGACAGTTCCCATGCAGGCTACAGCTGATCTGATACAGGAAAAACACAGAGATTAGGATCTTGGAAAGCATGGAAGACAGGACACGCAATCATTTCTAAAGTATAGTGCAGCACTGGGGTGCTGGCCTTACAGACAGGCAGGGAACAAAGTAAAGGCATTGGAGTGCAGGGCTCACAGGGAGATTGGAGTATTGTACAGCAGAGGGATGCTGAGCATACAGAACACAGGGGTAAGGGGGGGGGGGGGTCTTGCAAGAAGCTGGTCATTCAGGACTTCTTTGCAACCAGATTTTTATGTACTTCCAGACTGTGCAACCAAATTGTGTATATAGCAAGATCCCAGGCCTCTTTTGGTCTAATGAGAACCTCCAGGGTCAGGGATAGCTGACATCCTTCTGTATGTAGTGGGTTGTGAGGCATGGTGGGTGCAGAGTAATTACAGTATAGTTATTGGGCGCCAGACACTTCTTGAATACAAAAGAAAGTTTATTTCTCTTAACAATCTTTTTGGGAGAAAGAGGGTTAGGGCCAGGACAGTGGTGTGCGCTCCTTTGTGATCTCCGGAGAGTCCAGTTCGTCTGGTACTAGATGCCGCCATTTGATGACTACTCTTAAGCCCCGTACACACGAGAGGACTTATGTCCGACAGACTTCCAAAGGAGTTCCGTCGGAGTTCTGCCGGAGTTCCGACAGAGTTCTGACGGACTTTTCGGCCGAACGGACTTGGTCACACACAATCACACTAAACTCCGACGGATTCGAACGTGATGACGTACGACTCGGCTCGAATAAGGAAGTTCATAGCCAGTAGCCAATAGCTGCCCTAGCGTCGGTTTTAGTCCGTCGGAGTAGCATACACACGAGCGGAGTTTTCGAAGGGGACCGGGTCCGGCGGAGTTCCTTCGGGAAAATTTGAAGCATGTTCCATATTCTAAAGTCCTTCGGACTTTGGCGAGTCAAAAGTCCGTTGCAGCCCACACACGATCGGATAGTCTGACGGACTCGGTCCTTCGGACTTTGGATGTTGAAAAGTCCGCTCGTGTGTACGCGGCATTACTGCCTTACTGCAAGATTTTATATGATTGTTTGTGAGTAGTTTTCTTTTTATGTCTTCAATAAATATGTGCCTAAAGGATAATGCACAAGGCTGGTGCGCCCTCTTTTTCTCTTTAGGGCCAGGACACCCTTAGGTAGTGGCAAGATTAATTGTCAGACCCCAATGCCGCGTACACACGATTGGAATTTTGGTTGAAAAAAAAAAAAGCTCTGATGGTTTTCACGACAGAATTCTGATGGGATTTCGCTCAAGCTGTCTTGCATACGCATGGTTACACCAAATTCCGACCATCAAGAACGCAGTGACGTACAACACGTATGACGGGACTAGAAAAAGTAAGTTCAATAGCCAGTAGCCAATAGCTTCCGTCTCATAGTTGAATCTGAGCATGCGTGAGTTTTTGCCCTTAGACAGCCTAGCAGCCAGATGTCCCCGGGATAGGAACAATCTCCGGCCTAGCAGCCTGGGCAATACAACACACGTCCACCCAGACAGCCGTCCAGGTGGCACAGAACCCCGATCACCTGACTCCACCCAAATATATAGGTTCTCCCAGCAGGCCAAAGGATTTAAGAAAACCTCTGCCCATTGGCTGAGATACCCCATATACCCATAATCTGACCTTGTAGTGCCCTTTTCATATCTAATGCCACCAAGAACCCCGCCACCTAGCGGCAGAAGAGAAAAAGGCAGAAAGTACAGACTTAGCATGAAATCAATTGATCCCTAACAATAGACCAAGGTAACTACACCTGGCAGATAAATTTAGAAACAAACCTGCCTAAACGCCAGGGTGCTACATGTATGTCCTCCCTAAAGACACAACCTCTATGACCAGCCTTTCAGAACCACTTCACACACCTGATATTCATTCTTTCACTGAGTGGTGGCCAATGATGCATTTAACCACCCCTTTGCACGTGGAGACTGCATCCCCATGAGTAAGTTCCAGGGTTTTGAGTGAAACGCATTGGGGACGCATTGGAGACGTGGCCTGGTGGGGGTCCAGGCTGAGCCTGTTATTCACTATTACACAGCAGGTTTTGACTTGATGTGGGGCCCCATAGTCATTCTCTAACACAGGGGTAAGGGTATGTAAAAAATTAATGGATGTGCACACAGGGGCGTATCCAGTGTCTAATCTTGGGAGGGGCACTGGCAAAAATTTTGTGGGCAATTTGTCGGGGCAATGACTGGTGTTAGCACCTCAATCATATCACCACAACACAGTGGTTGATATGGTGTCAGGATGATTGAAGCGCATTAATTATATTATTACATTGTAATGTATAATGAAATAGTTCAACTTCCCAATAATGCAGAAACATTGGGAGCAACATCGGAAACCTGCGTTACATCAGAGGGGGTGGGGTCACCCATACATCATTAGGGAATCCCTGGCTCCCCTCACCAGCGTCAGAGGGGGCGGGGTCAGGTGACGCTGGTGGCCCCGCCCTCCTAATATAAGAAACGTCAGCGCTGGGATCTCTGCAGTGTCTCCGCAGTGGAGACAGAAGACGGATGTATGGACAGCGCTGGACTGAGAGATCCCCCGTCGCTGGATCAGATTAGCCATCGCTGGACCCCGGACATCCGTCGCTGGATAGCAAGAGTGGATTAGCACCGCTGGAATATTTTTATATTTTTTTTATTTATTTTTTTAATAAAGGAATTTTTCAAAAGTGTGTTTTGTCTTATTTAACCATTTTTACACTTTCTTTGTGAAATGGTAGGGGTACTTTTGTACCCCCTTACGATTTCAAACAGGGGGAGGCGGGATCTGGGGGTCCCCTTGTTAAAGGGGGCTTCCAGATTCTGATAAGCCCTTTTGCCCGCAGACCCCCACAACCACCGCTCAGGGTTGTGGGGATGAGGCCCTTTTCCACATCAACATGGGGATAAGGTGCTTTGAGAGGTCACAGACCCCCAAAGCATCCTCCCAATGTTGAGGGCATGTGGCCTGGTACGGTTCAGGAGGGGGGGGCGCTCTCTCGTCCCCCCTCTTTTCCTGCGGCCTGCCAGGTTGCGTGCTCAGATAAAGGGTCTGGTATGGATTTTTAGGGGGACCCCCACGTCAATTTTTTTTTTAAATTCGATGCAGGGTTCCCCTTAATATCCATACCAGACCTGAAGGGTCTGGTAATTGAATTTAGGGGAACCCCCATGCTTTTTTTTTTTTATATCAATGAATGAATTGTCGGCTAATACAGAGAACACTAATTGAGTGTTCTCTGTATTACGGGAGCCGACAATGGAAAGTGATTTTAAAAGACTTTTTTTCCTTGCAAAATGACACTTTGTGCAGGGACAGCTCTAAGCACAGGAAACATGCGCCCCTTCACAGGCATACTATAGACACCCCCCAGGTAAATTTAAAGGAATATTACACTTTTATTGTTTCACTTTAATCATTATTAAAATCACTGCTCCCGAAAAAACTGCAGTTTTTAAAACTTTTTTTTGCATTGATACATGTCCCCTGGGGCAGGACCCGGGTCCCCAAACACTTTTTAGGACAGTAACTTGCATATTAGCCTTTAAAATTAGCACTTTAGATTGTGAACATTCGAGTCCCATAGAGCTTAATAGGGTTCTAAAGTTCACACGAAGTTTAGGTCTGTTCGCAGGTTCTGGTGCAAACCGAACAGGGGGGTGTTTGGCTCATCCTTATTTGCCACAGTCGCCTGTCACCAGATGCAGCTTGTCAATTGCCACTGTTGTCTGAAACGAGATGCAGCTTGCCACTTGCCACAGTCGCCTGCCACCAGATGCGGCTTGTCACTTGCCACAGTCGCCTGTCACCAGATGCAGCTTGTCACTTGCCACTGTTGTCTGAAACCAGATGCAGCTTGCCACTTGCCACAGTTGCCTGTCACTAGATGCAGCTTGTCACTTGCCACAGTCGCCTGCCACCAGATGCAGCTTGTCACTTACTTGCCACAGTCACCTGCCACCAGATGCAGCTTGTCACTTACTTGCCACAGTCGCCTGCCACCAGATGCAGCTTGTCACTTACTTGCCACAGTCGCCTGCCACCAGATGCAGCTTGTCACTTGCCACCGTCGCCTGCCACCAGATGCAGCTTGTCGCTTGCCACCAGATGCAGCCACCAGATGCAGCGTGTCGCTTGCCATCGTTGCCTGCCACCTGATGCAGCTTGTCGCTTGCCACCGTTGCCTGCCACCAGATGCAGCTTGTCGCTTTGCACCATCGCCTGCCACCAGATGCGGATTGTCACTTGCCATGTCGCCTGTCGTCAGACATGGATTGTCACTTGCCACCATCGACTGCCACCAGATGCGGATTGTCACTTGGCAGTGGCCAGTGACAGTGTCCCTGTTGTCCTAGAGTGAGGGTGGGCAGGGAGAGATGATGTAATCTCTCTTCTGCCACTCCTGCACAGTAAGGGCATCTTCTTTTAGATGCAGAAATGCGGTGATGCGGGGGGGGGGGGGATTATTTCATCTCTCTGCTCGCCTGCCCACCTGCTCGCTCAGCAGCCTGCTCCCTCACCTGCCGAGTCATTCGCCAGCCTGCTCACTGATGCGGGGCACCTGCCCGCCTGCTCACTCACCCACGGCGGTGGACCATTCAGCAGGCTGCTCGCTAAGTCACCCGACAGCCTGCTCTAACTGAGGCGCTTTACAGGCGATATAACGCTAAAAATAGCGCCTGTAAAGAGCCTCTCCTCTCACTTCATTGTGAAAGCTTTCACACTGGAGCGGTGCGCTTGCAGGACAGTAAAAAAAGTCCTGCAAGCCACATCTTTGAGGCACGGTAGGAGCAGTGTGTACACCTTTAAATCAATGGGGTAGCGCCACCGAACCGCCAGCAAAGCGCCGCTGCAGTGGCGCTTTGCGGGTGGTTTTAACCCTTTTCTGGCCACTAGCGGGGGTTAAAAAATCCCCGGTAACTACCGAATAGCGCCGCTAAAACGATGGTAAATCACTGCTACAAATAGCGGTGCTTTACCGCTGATGCCTTGGTGTAAAAGCACCCTTATGCCCCATACACATGGTCGGACATCCCGACCACAAAATCCGTCGGATTTTTTCCAACGGATTTTGCCTGAAACTAGTCTTGCATACACACGGTCGCACAAAGTTGTCAGAAAATCCGATCGTTCGGAACAAGGGGACGTACAAAACGTACGACGGGACTAGGTAGAAGCTAGTAGCCAATAGCTTTCGTCTCCAAATTTTCTCTGATCATGCGTGGCCCTTTGTGCGTCGGAATTCTCTACACACGATCGGAAAAAGTCAGATCGGATTTTAGATCCAACTCTCAAACTTTTTCAGCCAGAAATTCCGACAGAAAAAGTCCAATAGAGCCCACACACGATTGGATTTTCCAACAACATAATCCAATTGGACTTTTTTCCGTTGGAATTTCCGACCGTGTGTATGGGGCATTACAATTATGTTTTTATTTTTTGGATAATTTTTGGGTGTTTAAAACATATTTGTAAATATACAAACTATGAAAATCTATAGTTCCTAGTTCTGCTTCTTCCGCTGAAGGCATCTTGGTCCTTTATAAATTTATCATTACGGATGAGGCCAAAATGCACAAGTGTTGGAAGCAATTCCTTGGACCTGATTGTATCTTCGAAAATGTCTCATATTTCACCATTCAGATAAAACCAGCATTAAGTATTTTATTTAAAGAGGAACTGCAGTCTGCTCACATAATGTGCAATAAAAACATCTTTGCCATGCTGAAGCTTCCCTCCAACCACTTTGCATATTATTTTATATATACTGTGATTCTGTACTTGCCAAATATACTGCAGAAATCTCCCTCCACTGAGTCTGGCTGCAGCCATTTTAACTGTGGGCAGCTGAAGCTGCTGCCTGTTCACTTCCTGGATTTACACAGAGGCACACCTCCAACTCTGCAGCTCTCAGTGGCCCTCTTATGACTCAGGTCCCCTCCCTTCCTGACAAACTCTAAGCCCTTGTACACACGGTCAGACATTCTGACAACAAAATCCGACAGATTTTTTCAGACGGATTTTGTCCGAAACTGGTGTTGCATACACACGGTTGGACAAAGTTGACGGAAAATCCGACCGTTCGGAACGTGATGGCATTTGTTCGTTGCGGCGGGACTAGTAGAAAGTAGCTTTGGTCTCGTAATTTTATCTGAGCATGCGTGGCACTTTGCGTGATCGGAATTCTCTACAAACGATCAGAAAAAGTCTGATCGGATTTTGTTGTTGGAAAATTTGAGGTCCTGTTCGGAAATTCCGGCACGACTTGGAGTGACTTACAACACGACTTTTAAGTCGTGGGGGTCCCCCCAAAATCCATACTAGACCCTTATCCGAGCACACAGCCTGGCCAGTCAGGAAAGGGGGTGAGGATGAGCGAGCCCTCCCCCTCCTGAACCGTACCAGGCCGCATGCCCTCAACATGGGGGGGTGGGTGCTTTGGGGAAGAGGGCGCCCTCCTAAGGTGATGAAATCTGAAATTCCAGTGAATAAAATAATATAGTCCAATAGGGTATAACATACTTACACAAAGTGTCCAAACAAGTGAAAGTGAAGTTTCTCTTCTGAAAAGTAAAAAATAAGAGATTCTTCTTAATATCAGTCTTCGCAAAAGCTGAATGCTCACAGAGCACTTACCTCCATTAGGAGTATAGAGAGCCTTGAAAGTATCCTGTAATGGTGGTGGATGCTCCGCGGTAGATCTCCAGTTGGTGGCTGTATCGGGAGTTGTTTTCAGAGTACTGGGGGCATCCAGCCAAGCTCCAGTCTCCCTTCATTGATGGTCCGCTGCTCTTTCAAACCCCACAGTGACATGGCACCACTCCGGTTCCAACCATTAGAGGAAAAATAAAGAATAGCCTCCCATAGTGTAGCATGTCAAAACAAGTTAAAGTGGGGTGCCCCTTAAAAAATTTTTTTTAAAGTCATCAGCTACAAATACTGCAGCTGCTGACTTTTAATAATTGGACACGTACCTGTTCCAGGGTCCAGCGATGCGGGGGAACGAAGCTCCACTCGTCAACCCCCTCCGCGCGGCAGTGCCGGCATTCTTACTGTGGGCACCTGGCTGTGGCTTCACAGCCAGACACCCACTGCGCATGTGTCCCACATGACTGACTGGTCTTCTTGCAAAATTGGGCATAGGCATTAAGATTTGTGTTACCCCTTAGATGCAAAGGGGTGAAAGAGACATTGTTCTCCTGCTTTGTCGAGTCAGGGCAAAGTGACTGTGTGCAGGTAGTCCTAGCAAGGTATGCCCATCCATCCACCCTCCCTCTCCAGGAGTTCACTCTGGGTAAGTACTGGTGTTGGCTGGTGTCAGAGCTTGCATAGATAAATGATGAGCAGGGGTGGACTGACCATTTGGCCACTCGGGCACTGCCCGAGGGCCCCGGGCCACTAGGGGGCCCCATCAGGGTTGCCAGCCTCAGTAAAACCAGGGACAGTATGCAAAAATCTGTGTTTTTTTTTTTTACATCCAACTCTGAAATGTCCCTTACCGAGATCCTTTTGGTCTAAAAATCCTGAGATTATGGCTGCCCCACCTCTCCAGTACCTTCTCAGCCAATAGAAACATGTCTGTGTATACTGTGTGTACATGTATGTGTATACTGTGTGATTGTATACTGTGTGTGTGTATACTGTGTGATTGTATACTGTGTGGCCCCAAAATCTCTAAATGCCTGGGGGCCCCATAATCTCCTATTTCCCGGGGGCCCAATGAGTTGTCAGTCTGCCCCTGATGATGATCTCCCCGCCACCCCCATGTGACAGTGCTCGGACCTTGCAATTGGTCCAGGCTCCCGTCATGCTCCCCCAAACATCGAAGCCCAACTCTATTAGAGCAATGGCACAAGGGCTCAGCCAGAATGGGGATGCAATGATGGAGCATGGATAGGTGGGTAGTGATGGCCGAACGGTTCGCCCGGCGGTCGTTTCGCGGCGAATTTCCGACATTCGCGGTCCGCACGTTCGAACGCCTTTTTCCGTCGTTCGCCGCGGCGGACTTACGTGTTTAATGTATACAAGAACTTTAACCTTTGGTGACACGTTTATCATGTGATACAGGACAGCCAATTGAGACATGACAGCACATGGACACTTGTACATTCCCCCTAACCTATAAATACACCCGATCCGGTGGCCATTTTACATTCTTTCTTCTGTTACGATAGGGACAGGTTCCTGTGTGGAGTAGGGAGAGATAAACCACTAGCTATTTGGTACACAAAAGTTCTTTTCAGGACTGGTATAGGTGTTAGGTGTTGATAGGTTTGCTGTGCTGCTGATTCTTGCAGCAGCCTGAGTGTCTTTTGTTAGTTTAGAGAAAGGGAAAGGACGGTGTATGCTACAGGGACAGCCAGATTAGTCTTTCATCATCATCATCATCATCATCATCATTAGCTGTTACTATCAAGGTCCACAAAAGAGCTGTTCCAGTAACCACTAATCGTTCTCTTTTTTTGCCAATTTGTATAGGGACAGGAAGGAAGCAGTGTTGTCAGGCAGTGAGGGTAATTTTAAAGACTTGCTGTTATTATTAGTTCCACAAAGGTTCTTTTCAGGACTGGTATCAGTGGTACAGTAATAGGCTTGTACATGTATAATATTCTTTCTTCCAAATATAGAAAGGATATTATACTTGACTGCTGCCCTTCTGCTGCAGTCTGCTAAACATTCACAACTCACTTGTTCCACAAAAGTTCTTATAAGGACTGGTAACTTGGTATAGGGTGCTACGGTACATAGGCTTGAGTGCGGTACAGTCTGCTGTTCTGTAAGGACCGCTATCGGTCCACAATAGATAGGGTTGACGTGCACCACTGCTGACCGCTCACCTATACTGCAGCAGTCCTTCAGCGGTATAGGGACTGACGTACAGTCTGCTAATCACTAACACACAACCTGCTTGTTCCACAAAAGTTCTTATAAGGACTGGTAACTTGGTATAGGGTGCTACGGTACATAGGCTTGAGTGCGGTACAGTCTGCTGTTCTGTAAGGACCGCTATCGGTCCACAATAGATAGGGTTGACGTGCACCACTGCTGACCGCTGCCCTATACTGCAGCAGTCCTTCAGCGGTATAGGGACTGACGTACAGTCTGCTAAACACTAATACACAACCTGCTTGGTCCACAAAAGTTCTTATAAGGACTGGTAACTTGGTATAGGGTG
The DNA here is from genome assembly GCF_037356315.1 of Lithobates pipiens. NCBI lineage: Eukaryota > Metazoa > Chordata > Amphibia > Anura > Ranidae > Lithobates > Lithobates pipiens. The sequence goes on from NW_027507788.1 coordinate 26,176,791, forward strand.
CTACGGTACATAGGCTTGAGTGCTGTACAGTCTGCTGTTCTGTAAGGACCGCTATCGGTCCACAATAGATAGGGTTGACGTGCACCACTGCTGACCGCTGCCCTATACTGCAGCAGTCCTTCAGCGGTATAGGGACTGACGTACAGTCTGCTAATCACTAACACACAACCTGCTTGTTCCACAAAAGTTCTTATAAGGACTGGTAACTTGGTATAGGGTGCTACGGTACATAGGCTTGAGTGCGGTACAGTCTGCTGTTCTGTAAGGACCGCTATCGGTCCACAATAGATAGGGTTGACGTGCACCACTGCTGACCGCTGCCCTATACTGCAGCAGTCCTTCAGCGGTATAGGGACTGACGTACAGTCTGCTAAACACTAATACACAACCTGCTTGGTCCACAAAAGTTCTTATAAGGACTGGTAACTTGGTATAGGGTGCTACGGTACATAGGCTTGAGTGCGGTACAGTCTGCTGTTCTGTAAGGACCGCTATAGGTCCACAATAGATAGGGTTGACGTGCACCACTGCTGACCGCTCACCTATACTGCAGCAGTCCTTCAGCGGTATAGGGACTGACGTACAGTCTGCTAATCACTAACACACAACCTGCTTGTTCCACAAAAGTTCTTATAAGGACTGGTAACTTGGTATAGGGTGCTACGGTACATAGGCTTGAGTGCGGTACAGTCTGCTGTTCTGTAAGGACCGCTATCGGTCCACAATAGATAGGGTTGACGTGCACCACTGCTGACCGCTGCCCTATACTGCAGCAGTCCTTCAGCGGTATAGGGACTGACGTACAGTCTGCTAAACACTAATACACAACCTGCTTGGTCCACAAAAGTTCTTATAAGGACTGGTAACTTGGTATAGGGTGCTACGGTACATAGGCTTGAGTGCGGTACAGTCTGCTGTTCTGTAAGGACCGCTATCGGTCCACAATAGATAGGGTTGACGTGCACCACTGCTGACCGCTGCCCTATACTGCAGCAGTCCTTCAGCGGTATAGGGACTGACGTACAGTCTGCTAATCACTAACACACAACCTGCTTGTTCCACAAAAGTTCTTATAAGGACTGGTAACTTGGTATAGGGTGCTACGGTACATAGGCTTGAGTGCGGTACAGTCTGCTGTTCTGTAAGGACCGCTATCGGTCCACAATAGATAGGGTTGACGTGCACCACTGCTGACCGCTGCCCTATACTGCAGCAGTCCTTCAGCGGTATAGGGACTGACGTACAGTCTGCTAAACACTAATACACAACCTGCTTGGTCCACAAAAGTTCTTATAAGGACTGGTAACTTGGTATAGGGTGCTACGGTACATAGGCTTGAGTGCGGTACAGTCTGCTGTTCTGTAAGGACCGCTATCGGTCCACAATAGATAGGGTTGACGTGCACCACTGCTGACCGCTGCCCTATACTGCAGCAGTCCTTCAGCGGTATAGGGACTGACGTACAGTCTGCTAAACACTAATACACAACCTGCTTGGTCCACAAAAGTTCTTATAAGGACTGGTAACTTGGTATAGGGTGCTACGGTACATAGGCTTGAGTGCGGTACAGTCTGCTGTTCTGTAAGGACCGCTATAGGTCCACAATAGATAGGGTTGACGTGCACCACTGCTGACCGCTCACCTATACTGCAGCAGTCCTTCAGCGGTATAGGGACTGACGTACAGTCTGCTAATCACTAACACACAACCTGCTTGTTCCACAAAAGTTCTTATAAGGACTGGTAACTTGGTATAGGGTGCTACGGTACATAGGCTTGAGTGCGGTACAGTCTGCTGTTCTGTAAGGACCGCTATCGGTCCACAATAGATAGGGTTGACGTGCACCACTGCTGACCGCTGCCCTATACTGCAGCAGTCCTTCAGCGGTATAGGGACTGACGTACAGTCTGCTAAACACTAATACACAACCTGCTTGGTCCACAAAAGTTCTTATAAGGACTGGTAACTTGGTATAGGGTGCTACGGTACATAGGCTTGAGTGCGGTACAGTCTGCTGTTCTGTAAGGACCGCTATCGGTCCACAATAGATAGGGTTGACGTGCACCACTGCTGACCGCTCACCTATACTGCAGCAGTCCTTCAGCGGTATAGGGACTGACGTACAGTCTGCTAAACACTAATACACAACCTGCTTGGTCCACAAAAGTTCTTATAAGGACTGGTAACTTGGTATAGGGTGCTACGGTACATAGGCTTGAGTGCGGTACAGTCTGCTGTTCTGTAAGGACCGCTATAGGTCCACAATAGATAGGGTTGACGTGCACCACTGCTGACCGCTCACCTATACTGCAGCAGTCCTTCAGCGGTATAGGGACTGACGTACAGTCTGCTAATCACTAACACACAACCTGCTTGTTCCACAAAAGTTCTTATAAGGACTGGTAACTTGGTATAGGGTGCTACGGTACATAGGCTTGAGTGCGGTACAGTCTGCTGTTCTGTAAGGACCGCTATCGGTCCACAATAGATAGGGTTGACGTGCACCACTGCTGACCGCTGCCCTATACTGCAGCAGTCCTTCATCGGTATAGGGACTAAGAGTTTTGTCACAGGGTCATTTAAAAAATGACAGGCAGAGGAAGAGGCAGGCCCTTCCGCAGGGGTGGTAGGGGTAGGGCAGGAGCAACAGGCTTGAGCCAAAGTGGGAAGTTGCAGAAGGTGCGTTCAATTACTTTAAAGGATGCACCAGACTTGGTTGAGTGGCTCGCTCAGCCTTACTCTTCTGCACCCTCCTCATCCTCTCGATCTGCACCCTCTTCTTCACTCTCTGCTATGTGCACCCCCAAAGACACTACCACCAACAACACGACCACCACCACCACCACCACATACCTTCCGCTTGAGTCACTGGAATTATTTTCCGATCCATATCAAGAGGACATTTCTGATGCGCAGCCACTCTTGGTATTGGATCAGGAAGAGGAGGTAGCAACAAGCGCTACTCAGCAGTCTGACGCCAGTACCCAGATCAGCCCAAGGAGGAGGTTGGTCCCCGGTGTTGCTGCCTACTCCGAGATCTCTACTTATAGCGGTGGGGAAGGTGACGTTGATGATGACGTGTCTAGTGATGTCACGTGGGTGCCCACAAGAGAGGAAGAGGAGGGGAGTTCAGAGGGAGATATGGACCAGCAGATAGGGAGGAGAAGCAGCAATGACTTACATTGCACAGCAGGGACAAAGCAGACTGCAAATGTATCAGGAGCGAGTCATCGACCATGTACGGTCACATCTGGCGCTCCCAGGACACCGGCACATGGCTCCGCAGTGTGGGCTTTTTTTAACGTGTCCGCTGCTGACAATAGCGTTGCCATCTGCAATCTTTGCAGTCAACGCGTTAGTCGCGGTAAGCCCAATACTCACCTAGGGACGACCGCCTTAAGAAGGCACATGAGCAGCCATCACCGAGCCCAGTGGGAGCAACGGAACACACAAAGCCACACTGCAGGCTCTCACCGTCCAGCCTCGTCTTCTACTTCTCCTTCTCCTCTCTCCTCACAATTGTCCTCCACTCCACCTTCCATCACGCCAAGCTCACATTTTTCTGCAAAAAGGCAGGCTTCCGTGGGCCTAATGTTTGAGCGTAAAAAAATGATGACGCCGGATAACCCTCTTGCCCAACGGTTGGCGGCTGGCTTGTCAGAACTCATAGCCCGCCAACTACTGCCATATAAACTGGTGGACTCGGAGGCCTTTCGCAAATTTGTGGCCATTGGAACACCACAATGGAAGGTCCCAGGAAGGAAGTATTTCTCAGAGAAGGGCATCCCAGAGCTATATGGCCATGTTCAGCGGCAAGTGAATGTATCTCTGGCACACAGTGTCGGTGCCAAGATACATCTGACCACAGACACGTGGTCTAGCAAACACGGGCAGGGAAGGTATATCAGTTTTACTGCCCACTGGGTGAACCTTCTGACGGCCGTCAAGCATGTAACCCGTGGCACCCGTGTAGATTTGGTTTTACCGCCACGGATTGCATGCAGGCCTGACTCTTCTTCTCCTCCTCCTACTCCATCCTCCTCCCTCTCCTCCTCAGCTGCCTCCTCCTTTTCCGCTGCTAGCGTCTCTTCCACTGCACCGCCCAAGCTCCCCAGAACCTATTCCACATGCCAGGTGAGACGTTGCCATGCCGTGCTGCGTCTGTTGTGCCTGGAAGCAAAGAGCCACACTGGCCCGGCACTCCTTTCAGCTTTGCGTTCACAGGCAGATGAGTGGCTAACACCGCTCAATTTGACAGTTGGTAAAGTGGTGTGTGACAACGGTGCCAATCTGCTTAGCGCATTGAAACAGGGCAAAATCACGCACGTGCCGTGCATGGCACACGTCTTAAACTTGGTCGTGCAGCGATTCCTTGTCAAATACCCTGGGGTCCAGGACATCTTGCGGCAGGCAAGGAAAATCTCGGCCCATTTCAGAAGATCTTACACGGCCATGGCTCGCCTTGCTGACATTCAGCGGCGACACCATCTGCCGGTCAGACGTCTTATTTGCGATTGCCCGACGCGATGGAACTCAACCTTCTATATGCTTGATAGGCTGCTCCAGCAGAAACGTGCAGTTAACGTCTACCTGTATGAACTCTGCGAAAGAAACGGTTCTGGGGAGCTGGGTTTTTTTTCACCGCGCCAGTGGCTGCTCATGCGCGACACATGCAGACTTCTGCGGCCATTTGAGGAGATCACCAAACTGGTCAGTCGCAGCCATGGCGCCATCAGTGACATGGTACCTTATGCCTTCTTTCTGGAGCGTGCATTGCGTCGTGTCATTGATCAGGCTGTGGAGGAGCAGGAGCGGGAAGATGAGGAAGTCGCAATGCTGGATGAATTCCCAGGGGGGGCTACTCTATCTGAGACAAGTCAACAACAGGAGTCTGATGAGGAGTCAGAGGAGGATGGTGCCGGGGCGGATGAGCAGGAGCAAGAAGAGCATGCTTTAAACCTTTCTGGGATCCCTGTTGTGCGAGGATGGGGAGAGGAGAATGAAGAGGACGACATTATCCTGGATGATGAGCAGGAGCCAGGCCACCACACCGCTTCCACTTTAGTGCAAATGGGGGCCTTCATGCTCCAGTGTTTTAATAGGGACCCCCGTATAAAAAGCATGAGGGTCAAGGACCAGTACTGGGTGGCAACGTACTTAGACCCCCGGTACAAACACAAAATGGCGGAAATGTTACCGCCGTCGCAGAGGGCTGTCAGAATGCAGCACTTCCAGGCCTTGCTTCGAGAAATGCTGCATTCTGCTTTTGCGTGCGCTGGCAGAGGAGCAATTCCCACTCCCAGAGAAGGATTTGCGGGTACCAATCCAACAGCGCCTGCAAGAAGAGGCCGGTTTGAAGATGTGTTGGTGACTTCGGATATGAGGTCATTCTTTCAGCCGACCCATCGACAGGTGTCATCCGGATCCAGCATCAGGGAACGCCTAGACCGTCAGGTGTCCGACTACATTGGGTTAACGGCCGATGTGGACGCTCTGAGGAGTGATGAACCCCTAGACTACTGGGTGGGCAGGCTTGACCTCTGGCCAGAGCTTGCCCAATTTGCAATCGAACTGTTGGCTTGCCCCTCATCCAGTGTCCTGTCCGAAAGGACGTTCAGCGCAGCAGGGGGGATTGTGACCGATAAGCGTACTCGCCTAGCTCACCACAGTGTTAACTACCTCACATTTCTAAAAATGAATGAGGCATGGATCTCGGAGGAATTCAACACATGTGACCAGTAGACCATGTATATGTCTATAAACTATTTTTTTAATCAAGCACACAGACCTTCTTAATTCATTTGGCTCACTTCCTTGACCCAAAAAAGCACACCGTACTATATGCCCCTACCCTCCTCTTTGAAGAGGTTGAGCGGTGTCATATTTCTACTGGGGCTGCTTATGATATCCCTGTGCTGTGCTGACTTCCTCCTGGGGGTTCTTATTATGAAGGGATCACACTATCCCTGTGCTGTGCTGACTTCCTCCTGGGGGTTCTTATTATGAGGGGATCACACCATCCCTGTGCTGTGCTGACTTCCTCCTGGGGCTGCTTACGGTGCTGCTGTCAGCGCTGTATGTCACGGTGCTGCTGTCAGCGCTGTATGTCACGGTGCTGCTGTCAGCGCTGTATGTCACGGTGCTGCTGTCAGCGCTGTATGTCACGGTGCTGCTGTCAGCGCTGTATGTCACGGTGCTGCTGTCAGCGCTGTATGTCACGGTGCTGCTGTCAGCGCTGTATGTCACGGTGCTGCTGTCAGCGCTGTATGTCACGGTGCTGCTGTCAGCGCTGTATGTCACGGTGCTGCTGTCAGCGCTGTATGTCACGGTGCTGCTGTCAGTGCTCTGTATTACGGTGCTGCTGTCAGATGCCTCTATCACGGTGCATGTGTCATTCCGGTATGTCACGCTGCTGGTGATCATCTCCTGCACCCTCTTCTTTGCCTACCCTGGTCCCTGACCTTCCCTCTCCTCCATTGCCTTCATTAGCTCCATAGTCCTGAATTGTTAGAACAATTTCCCAAATAAAATAAAAATGCTTGTAGTTATCGATCCCAAATTCACCTCATACATGTATTATGTCATTGTCCAGATGGTGGGACTACGTTTTACCCCCTAATAATTACCACGTGGCCGCAAATTCGACATGAAGGTTTGCAAAGTTCGCCTCCCATTGAAGTCAATGGGGCCCGCGGCGAACGTTCGGTTTCGCGAACGTTTGGGTCCGTTCGCATTTCGCGTTCGCGAAACGTCCCGTCGGAAGTTCGTCCATCACTATAGGTGGGTATTCCTTACTATGAGGGTAGTCTATCAGTAGATCCTGCATTAGCAAAGTCATAAGGTCTCTTTAAGATAAATTGATTGACTTTATTAGGGCTGGCCACACAATATACCATCTCATTGTACAATATCCTTTAGTTGACTATCAACTATGTAATACAAGGGTCTGCCAGATAGAGTTTGAATGGATTGTTTAGGGGTGTGTGGTACATAGTTTTGGTAAAGCAAAATGGACAATGATATTGTATAGTGTATGGCAAGTTTAAAGCTGTAGAGTTTCCTTGGCCAGCATTGATTGGTCCTACGCGTTCCCTGAAATTGCGCTATAAGAACTCAAACAAAACAGATAGAAAACATTCTCCATTGACATTTACTAAATACTAATTTGGCGGTCTGATCCCTGTTAGATAAAAGAGAACTCACACCGGGGAGTACAGAAGACCAGCGTCTGAGTGATAAAGGAAACACAATGTTTCTGTTGGAGGTTCAGATATAATAAAATACAGGTTTGTGTTAAAAGAGAAAACGCTTGATGGGAACATGTACAGAGCAAATGAAATGGTTGTGCTGTAGTTTCAGACAGGTCAGCAGATAAACTGTCGGGGGGCAGATAGCAGCAATCTGACTCTGGAGATGGATCTCACCTCCTTGACAATTTTATTATTTGTCCTGATTCCACCTCTCCAAGAAGCCACCTAAAACACCCGGGGAGGCTTCAGCTACCCATAGACGTTATATGATTGTTGCCCAATCCCAGCGATTTTGGTGGGAAAGGGCAATTTAAAAATAACCAAACTTTAGGCATGTAGTAAAAATGGCCAAGAAGGACATCATGAATTAAACTATTAGCTGGGTTTAGTTCTACCACTTCGGTCAAAACCTAAACTAGAGTTCCATATATGACAGTTTTACAGATCCAGCTTGGACCAATGTAATTCTGCATGTACCATACCTGTGAGAGCCTTTAGAAAGGGTCTTTCTCGACCTTTTTTTAGCTCAGAGTTTCCCTTGAAATAATTTTTTGGGTCTCAGACAATCTTTGCTAAAAATCAATTAATTTGGGGTTAATGGGGAAAATGCTCCTTACATTGGACAGTGAAAAGAAAGCCATTGGTGGTTAGTGGGAAGAATGCCCATTATATTGGTGGTTAGTGAGAAGAATGCCCATTATATTGGTGGTTAGTGAGAAGAATGCTCCTTATATTGGTGGTTAGTGGGAAGAATGCCCTTTATATTGTTGGTTAGTGAGAAGAATGCCCATTATATTGGTGGTTAGTGAGAAGAATGCCCATTATATTGGTGGTTAGTGGGAAGAATGCTCCTTATATTGGTGATTAGTGGGAAGAATGCCCTTTATATTGTTGGTTAGTGGGAAGAATGCCCATTATATTGGTGGTTAGTGAGAAGAATGCCCATTATATTGGTGGTTAGTGAGAAGAATGCTCCTTATATTGGTGGTTAGTGGGAAGAATGCCCTTTATATTGTTGGTTAGTGGGAAGAATGCCCATTATATTGGTGGTTAGTGAGAAGAATGCCCATTATATTGGTGGTTAGTGAGAAGAATGCTCCTTATATTGGTGGTTAGTGGGAAGAATGCCCTTTATATTGTTGGTTAGTGAGAAGAATGCCCATTATATTGGTGGTTAGTGAGAAGAATGCTCCTTATATTGGTGGTTAGTGGGAAGAATGCCCTTTATATTGTTGGTTAGTGGGAAGAATGCCCATTATATTGGTGGTTAGTGAGAAGAATGCCCATTATATTGGTGGTTAGTGGGAAGAATGCTCCTTATATTGGTGGTTAGTGGGAAGAATGCCCTTTATATTGTTGGTTAGTGGGAAGAATGCCCATTATATTGGTGGTTAGTGGGAAGAATGCTCCTTATATTGGTGGTTTTTGGGAAGAATGCCCTTTATATTGTTGGTTAGTGGGAAGAATGCCCATTATATTGGTGGTTAGTGGGAAGAATGCTCCTTATATTGGTGGTTAGTGGGAAGAATGCCCTTTATATTTGTGGTTAGTGGGAAGAATGCTCATTATATTGGTGGTTAGTGAGAAGAATGCCCCTTATATTGGTGGTTAGTTGGAAGAATGCCCCTCATATTGTTGGTCAGTGGGTAGAATGCCCTTTATATTGTTGGTTAGTGGGAAGAATGCCCTTTATATTGTTGGTTAGTGGGAAGAATGCCCTTTATATTGGTGGTTAGTGGGAAGAATGCCCATTATATTGGTGGTTAGTGGGAAGAATGCTAATTATATTGGTGGTTCGGTTGGAAGAATGCCCCTTCTATTGGTGATTAGTGAGAAGAATGCCCCTTACAGTGGTGGTCACCATGGCACCCTTAGCAACCTATATTATCATGTGGCTGGATCTGCCAACTGGCTTTGGACACAGAACTATCAAAGCACCATCAGATGGAAGGTTAATCATCCACAGCTCAAGGAACCCCTTGAGGAAAGTTATTGTAAACTCTTGCTTTTTCAATAAAAATAACAAACCTGTAATACTTGCCTCCTCTGTGCAGTTGGTTTTGCACAGGACAGCCTGGATCCTCCTCTTCTCGGGTCCCTCTTTGGTGCTCCTCCCTCCCTTTGAGTGCCCGCACAGCAACCAGCTTGCTATGGGGGCACCCGAGCTGAGTCACAGCTCCCTGTGTCCATTCAGACACGGAGTTGTGGTTCAGTCCCACCCCCTCTCTCTTCTCATTGGCTAACTGACTTTGATTGACAGCAGTGTGAGCCAATGGCGCCGCCGCTGTGTCTCAGCCAATGAGGAGGGGAGTCCCAGATGGCCAAGACAGTGATGGACATCGCTGGATTGAGAGGGGGCTCGGGAAAGTATTAGGGTGTGCTGGGGATGGGGGGTGCTGCTGCTGCACACAGAATGCTTTTTATCTGCATTAAGATAAAAAACCTTCTGCCTTTACAACTCCTTTAACCATGTGTCGCCCGCCATATAGCAATATGATGGCGGCAAAGTGGTTTAGTTATCCTGACTGGACGCCATATGACGTGATCAGGATAACTAGCCAACGCAGCGATCGGAGGTGCTGTGTGTTAGTCTGACACACCACAACTCCGATCGTGGTATAGAGTCTCTAACAGAGGCTTCTTACCACGTGATCAGCTGTGACCAATCACAGCTGATCATCGTGTGAACTAGGAAGTGCCTGTAAACGGCCTTCCTCAGTTCACGCTGACAGGGAGAGCCGATTGGTGGCTCTCCTTGTCAGAGGGGGGTCTGTGCTGATAATCAGCACATTGATTATCAGTGCAGCCCCCATCAGGTGTGCCCATCACCTGCCAGCCTGTGCCCCATAATAAACGCCTGCCAGTGCCCATAAAAGTGGCAAAAAGTGCCCACAACAGTGCCAATGATTAATGCCTGTCAGTGCCCTACAGATGCCACTTAGTCATGCCTGTCAGTAGCTCCTCATCAGTGCTGCCTATCTAGTGCCACCTATCTGTACCCATCAGTGCTGCCTATCTAATGCCACCTATCTGTGCCCATCAGTGCAGCCTATCAGTGCCATCAGTGCTGCCTATCAGTGCCATCAGTGCCGCCTATCAGTGCCCATCAGTTTTTTTTGTTCCGATTTTTAGAAATTGTAAGTCTTTATTTGTTTATAAAATAAAAACGCAGAGGTGATCACCACCAAAAGAAAGCTCTATTTGTGGGAAGAAAAGTCATTCAAAGTGCGACATCGCTGAAAGCTGAACATTGTCCTGGGCAGGAAGGGGGGAAAGTGCCCAGTATTGAAGTGGCTAAGGTTCCACAGAACCCAAGTTGAGAATTGGCTGCTCTAGAAGCTGGAAATCAATGTAGTAGATGATGCTACTACAGCGATCTTCACTAGTTTCCGGATCTGAAAGCATCGTGAAGACAGAATGTTGCCCGCTTGGCACAGGCGCCACTCTGAGATTGCTTTGTATTTTCTCAATTATTGTAAGGTGTTCTCTGATTGGACAAGGTGTTGGGGTGGGGTGGTGACATTCTGCTCTCCATCTTTTCCAATCAGAGAATGCTTGGGGCCTCACGAACTGTTGTTCAAGAAGTTTTTAAGGTCTGTACTTTACTCTACAAGTGCTACCTGCTTATGTCAGGGGAGTCACAAGATTCATTTCAGGAACTTGCAAAACTGTTGCAATCAGAAATTGATGGGAAATATCTGTCCATTATTTGCTGGGCTGAAGGATACCATACACAGCCAATTTATGCAGAATCACCCGAAATTCAATCTGGAGATTCCCCTATTTATCCATCGATCTATCCACCTCTTTATCAATCATTTTTTTTTATCCATTATCTATCTATCTATCTATCTATCTATCTATCTATCTATCTATCTATCTATCTATCTATCTATCTATCTATCTATCTATCTATCTAAGATAGACTGTCTTACATATTTTATAGAAAAGCCAAGACTCCCAAATCTTGTTTTGAGTCACCATTCCATACAGTATTATGCCCTGTACACACGGTCGGACATTGCGATGACAAAATCCATCAGATTTTTCTCCGACGGATTTTGGCCCAAACTTGTCTTGCATACACACGGTCGCACAAAGTTGTCGGAAAATCCGATCGTTCAGAACGAGGTGACGTAAAACAAGTACATCGGGACTATAAATGGGCCAGTAGCCAATAGCTTTCATAGTTACATAGTTAGTAAGGTTGAATAAAGACACCAATCCATCCTGAGTGAGTGTCTACAATTGTCCCTATCCCTGTACATTGCACACTCACATCGGTCCCTACCCTCAAGGAACCCACAATCCAAGGTCCCCATTCATATACTAGGGCCAATTTTGGACAGAAGCCAATTAGCCTACCTGCATGTCTTTGGATTGTGGGAGGAAACCGGAGTACCCGGAGGAAACCCACGCAGGCACAGGGAGAACATGCAAACCCCAGGCAGGTAGTGTCCTGGTTGGGATTTGAACCAGCAGTGACCCTTCTTATTGCTAGGTGAGAGTGCTAACCACTACACCACTGTGTCGTCTCATAATTTTATTCTGAGCATGCGTGGCACTTTGTCCATTGGAATTGTCTACACACGATCGGAATTTAAATGATCGGATTTTGTTCTCAGAAAATTTTAGATCCTGCTCTCAAACTTTGTGTGTTGGAAATTCTGACGGAAAAAGTCAGATGGAGCCCACACACGATCAGATTTTCCGACAACAAGATCGCACATTTTCTGTCAGAAAGTCCGACCGCGTGTACAGGGCATAACACATACAAGCCCCCCCCCCCCCCCCTCCTCCACTCTTCCCAAACCCCCCACCATACCCTCACCACTATTCTTTCCCCCCCACTTCTTCCTCCCCCTTCCCTCCCCTTTTTCCCCCTTCTCATTCCCTTCTACACCCTTCTCCCTTTTTTTTTCCCTCCCCCCCCTTTTTCTACTAATGTGTTTTTGGACCCACACATATCAGTTATATTATATAACTTTAATACGCTTTTTTTCCGTTGTTGCATTCCCTTTCAGTGCCCCCCCTCCCGTGTTCGCCGCGGGGGGATTACCCACTTTGGGTGCCTCAAATTGTGCCACTCGTGATCCCCCGAATTGGGTTACTACTGGTAAGCCAGGCCCGACTGTAACATACTCCAAAGTACCAGTGTATCTAATGCCGCATACACACGGGCGGACTGTATGGCGTACTTAGTCCGTCTAAACACATTTTAGCGGACAATCCGTTCGTGTGTGGGCTTCAGCGGACTTTTTCAGCGTGCAGTCCGGAGTACTAAGTATTTCGTTTTTTTCGAAATTCTGTCCGTCGTACTTTGGTTTCAGCGGACAGTACGGTCGTCAGTATGCTAGTTCGACGGACTAAGAATGGCGCATGCCCAGAAAGGATTTACACGGCGGCAGGGTGCTTTGCTGTGTCTTGGACTTCCTATTCCTAGTCCCGTCGTACGTGCTGTACACGTCATCGCGCAAGCTTTCGACGGACTGTTTGTGCATCCGTGTGTGGTCAAGTCCGTTCAGTGGAAAGTACGACGGACTGTCCGTCGGATTGTATGACGAACTAAGTATGCCATACAGTCCGCTCGTGTGTACGCGGCATTATTTGTAATGTTTAATATAACCTCTCCTTTTTTTCTCCCCTCCCCCTTTTTTTTTTTTTTTACTATTTGTGACAATCTAATTGCAAGACTGTATTTCTTCATAGATGTATAAGGTCAACTCCTCCTGAAGAAGCAAATAATTTGGCGAAACATGTAGAGGATTACGTTTTGGACCTACATCTCCGGAGGCTTCACTATATTGTGGGGTTCCCACTGTTTAGTCTGCATCATTTTGTCTTTGTATGCAACCAATTTTTATACATTGTTTGTATTAATATGTATCAATGTTGTTCTCTATAATAAAAATATATTTTCTTATACTTAATTGTCCAATCCCTGGGTACTGGGTATAATCCCATTTGTAATGGGGCATTTTTTGGAGTAGCTCATGACATCTCCCACACCTTCATCACTGTAAGTTTAAGGATGACGCTCCCCACCCCCCCTCTATTTATCTACTCAGATTGAGGACTCTCTTTTCGAGCTTTTACGTGTCATTTATGTACAATTGTTTCTGCTTTCACTAAACAAAATGACACAATGTAACTAATAATTTTCCACCATAAACAGCAAATGTACTTTGTGCATTACAACTCTAATATTCTCCAGAAATAAAAACACATTTCACACAAAAAACATGCAATCAGCAGAAAGTGCTGGTTTTATCAAAATTTGTTGTGATTTAACAAAATATTGTCAGTCCTATTCAGAGCAAAGTGACAGACAGTGTCTCTTCAAAGGACACCATCCACCCGCTTAAAGCTGAACTCCGGGATAAACAAATATTGTCTGTATACATTCGTCATGTGTATTCTTCCTTGAATCTCGGCGTGCTCTGTGTATTTCTCCCAGATCTGTAATCCAGTGTGAGACTTTTCCTTCCTGTAATAAAGACCGCTCACTGCGGCTCTCTCTCTTTATGCAGGGTGACTGGTCTTGTCTCCGCCCCTCCTGTATTTTGCTGCAAGCAGCCTGTAGTGGGTGGAGCCTGCTGGGCCCCTCCCACAACTCTGCTCTCTCTCCTTGTGCAGGGGGAATGGTCTTGTCTCCGCCCCCTCCTGTAGTTTTCTGCAAGCGGCCTATAGTGGGTGGAGCCTGCTGGGCCCCTCCCACAGCTCTGCTCTCTCTCCTTGTGAGACCCCATTCACACCTGAGGGTTTTGTGGCTTGAAGCCTGAAGCTACAAAATGCTAGAGGGGAAAAAAATCTATTATTCTCAATGGAGATGGTTCACATCTCCCCTCCATGTCGCCTGAAGCCGAACACCTGAAGCTCAAACAAGTTTCAGACCCTTTTTTGCCGCTCGAATTGAGCAGATTTGGGCATTTTTCTTCTTTTGACATTGGTGACCTTTTGCCCTGCACAAAATCGCTGTAAAAAAACGCAGCGAATCGCGGTAAAAACTCCACAAAAAACGCTGCAAAATCGTGGTAAGGTGTGAATGCAGCCTGAAGGGTGACTAGTCTTGTCTCCGCCCCCTCCTGTAGTTTTCTGCAAGCAGCCTGTAGAAGGCAGAGCCTGCTGGGCCCCTCCCACAGCTCTGCTCTCTCTCCTTGTGCAGGGGGAATGGTCTTGTCTCCGCCCCCTCCTGTAGTTTTCTGCAAGCAGCCTGTAGTGGGTGGAGCCTGCTGGGCCCCTCCCACAGCTCTGCTCTCTCTCCTTGTGCAGGGGGAATGGTCTTGTCTCTGCTAGACATGGGCACCGTCCAAAAAACTTTTTTGTTTCGTTACGCTTTGTTCCCTATGGGAAAAAAAAACATATTTTGTAATTCGTGTACGAAATTCAATTCGGATTCGTACGAAATACGTATTTTCGTTCGATTCCTAAACTTTTCGTTAACCACTTGCCGCCCGCCAATTGTCAAATGACGGTGGCAAAGTGGTTTCAAAATCCTGACCGGACGTCATAGACCGTCCACAGGATCTTGAGCCACTGCACGCCCCCGGGAGCGCACATCGCGGCGATCGTTGTTGCGGGGTGTCAGCCTGACACCCCGCAACTACAATCTCGGTAAAGAGTCTCCGGCGGAGACTCTTTACCACGTGATCAGCCATGTCCAATCACGGCTGATCACAGTGTAAATAGGAAGAGCCGGTGATATGCTTTTCCTCTGACGGGGGGACGGGGGGTATGTGCTGATCGGCTGCTCCTCTTACAAGAAGGGTCTGTGCTGATTGATTATCAGCACAGCCCCCCCCCCCCCAGGATGCCCACACTGGACCACCAGGGATGCCACCAGACCACCAGGGATGCCCAGCACCAGGTATGCCACCCTAGCTCATCAGGGATGCCAGTCAGTGCCACAATGGATGCCAATCAGTGCCCACAATGGATGCCAATCAGTGCCCACAATGGGCATCACTGATTGGCATGCATTATTGTTTGGCACTGGCATCCATCAGCACGAAACCATACAATGCAATGTCGCCTATCAGTGCCCATCCGTGCCATCTATCAGTGCCCAACCGTGCCAACTATCAGTGCCCATCCATGCCCATTTGTGCCGCCTATCCATGCCCATCTGTGCCGCCTATCCATGCCCATTCATGCCACCTATCCGTGCCAGCTATCAGTGCCAATTTGTGCCACCTGTCAGTGTCCATCCGTGTCGCCTATCAGTGCCACATATCAGTGCCCATCAATGCCACCTCATCAGTGCCGCCTTATCAGTGCTCGTCAGTGCAGCCCCATCAGTGCCCATCAGTGCCGCCTTATCAGTGCTCGTCAGTGCAGCCCCATCAGTGCCCATCAGTAAAGGAGCAAACTTACTTATTTACAAAGTTTTGAAACTGAAACAAAAAAAAACATATTTTTTTTCAAAATTTTCGGTCTTTCTTTATTTGTTTAGCAAAAAATAAAAACCGTGAAGGTGATCAAATACCACCAAAAGAAAGCTATATTTTTGGGAAAAAATATATATATTTTTTTATTTGGGTAGAGTGTAGTATGACCGCACAGTTCTCATTCAAAGTGCGACAGCCCTGAAAGCTCAAAATTGGTCTGGGCAGGAAGGTGTTTAAGTGCCCTGTATTGAAGTGGTTAAAATAACGAAAGTTCGTTATGATGAATTTATCATTATGAGGGGCTCCCACCATCCCTGTGCTGTGCTGACTTCCTGGGGTTGTTAACTTTTCGTTAATTACGAATTTTCATTATGAATTTGGATCCGAAATTCGTAAACGAAATTCCATATCGCGTACGGAATTCATACGCATAAAAATGTGTATTTCGGATTCGTACGAATTTCCGTAAATTCGTATGAATTTTCATTTCGTACGAAACGAATTGCACATGTCTAGTCTCCGCCCCCTCCTGTAATTTTCTGCAGTGGGTGGAGCCCGGTAGGTCCCTCCCACAGTGCTCCTCACTGCACAGGCTATGTACAGCCCAGTGATGATGTCACTGCCCCTCTAACAAGATAACCCCTGGGTTGGTGAAATAATTTGGTGCACACAATCTGATTTATATCCTGTGTAGCTGTTGAAGAAGATAATTCAATGAAACATTTGCAGCCCAAAGTTCAGCTTTAAACTCACAGGCAGGGGCACCAACCTCCCACTGCATTTTTTACTGACAGAACGTGGAAAATTTACTGATGGAGCACATTTTTTTTTTTTTTACTGACAATCTGAAAAATTACAGAAGTCCTATTGAAAATTAGCACAATCAATATTTAACCACTTGCCTACTGGGCACTAACACCCCCTTCCTGCCCAAGCCATTTTTCAGCTTTCAGCGCTGTTGCACTTTGAATGACAATTACGCAGTGGTGCTACACTGTACCCAAACAATTTTTTCATCATTTTCTTCACACGGATAGAGCTTTCTTTTGGTGGCATTTAATCACTGCTGGGTTTTTTATTTTTTACAAAAAAAAAAGTCCAAAAGTTTTGGGGAAAAAAAATGTTTTTTTTACTTGTTTTCTGTCAGTAAATTTTGTAAGTAATTTTTCACCTTCACTGATGTGCGCTGATGAGGCGGCACTGATGGGCACTGATAGGCTGAACTGGTGGGCATTGATAATATGGCACTCATGGGGACTGATGAGGTGGCATTAAAATGCCACACTTATGGGCACTGATAGGTGGCACTGATATGTGGCACTGATAAGCACTGATAGGTGGCACTGATGGGCACTGTTAGGTGACACTGATGGGCACTAATAGGCAGCACTGGTGGGCACAGATAAGCAGCACGGATAGGCGGTACTGATGGGTATTGATGGGCATTGATGGGTGGCACTGATGGGCGACACTGATGGACAGCAGTAATGGGCATTGATGGGGGGGCACTGATTGCCAGCACTGACTGGCATCGCTAATGGGCACTGATTGGTGGCACATGTGGGCACTGATTGCTGCCACTGGTGGGCACTGATTGCTGGCATTGGAGGGCAATGGTGGGCACTGTATGGTGACACTGTATTATATGGAATATGGAATAGAATATTCTATTCCAGAATAATATGGAATGGAATAGAAAGAATATAACCGTTTTCTGAAATTTCAATAGAATAAATTTTAATTATGAATGGAAGAAATTTAAATTTTGAATAAAATAAATCTGAATAGAATAGAAAATAATATAATTTAATAGAAAGGAAAAGAACAGAACTGAATAGTAAAGTAAAGCAGAACAAAATAGAACAATAAATAAAATAACATAATAAAATAAAATAGAAAATAAAAATAGAATAAAACCATTTTCTGAATTTTGAATTTCAAAAAGAATAAATTTGAATAGAATAAAAAAGAATAGAATAGCAAATAACATAATAGAATAGAAAATAGGAAAATGTGGAATAGAATAGAAAGAATATAAACATTTTCTGAAATTCGAATTTTCAATAGAATAAATTAGAATTTCTAATAGAATAAATTAGAATTTTGAATAAAATTAATTTGAATTCGACTAGAATAGAAAATAATATAATTTGAGAGAAAGGAAAAGAATAGAATAGTTAAGTAAAGCAGAACAAAAAAGAATAATAAAATAACAGAATAAAATAAGATAGAAAATAAAGGCATAGAATAAAAAATAGAATAAAATAAAAAGAATATAACCATTTTCAGAATTTTGAATTTCAAAAAGAGTAAATTTGAATAGAATAAAAAAGAACAGAACAGAAAATAACATAATAGAATAGAAAATAGAAAAATATGGAATAGAATAGAAAGAATATAACCGTTTTCTGAAATTCAAATTTTTAATAGAATAAATTTGAATTTCGAGTAAATTCAATTTAAAAAAAAAAACAAAGAGTGTTTATTAAATACAACAAACAGAAAAACTTTACAGCTCACAATTAAGGCACAGACTTTGTCATACATTTCAATTACCATCGCAGGTAAATTTGAATACTGAATTAAATAAATTTGAATTTGAATAGAACAGAAAATAATATAATTTAATAGAAAGGAAAAGAACAAAATAGAATAGTAAAGTAAAGCAGAAAAAAATAGAATAATAAATAAAATAACAGAATAAAATAAAATTAAAAAAAAAAGGAATAGAAGAGAATATAAATAAAAATAAAATAGAAAGAATACAGCCATTTTCTGAATTTTGAATTTCAAATAGAATACATTTGAATAGAATATAAAAGAATAGAAAATAACATAATAGAATAGAAAATATATTCTATTTTATTCTATAATTTTTTTTTCTATTCTTTTCTTTTCATTTCTAATAAATTATATTACTTTCTATTCTATTCTCGGTGTTTCTTGCTGTTGCTGGTTTTTTCCTTTTTGGGCACTTTTAACCCCTAATAGGCACTTTTAACCCCTACTTTTCAGCACCCATCTATACTTTAATCTGGTATAGTACCCTACATTAAATAATAGGGTTTATTTTTATACCCATGTACCTTGGATATTGTATATGGGTATACTTTCTATTTCCTCATATAGAGGCGATAGTCCCCATATAGGGGGTTTTTACATATTGATACATTTTATACTTTTTTGTTTCTTCATTGTAGGTTGCCCCTCCTTTTCACCTGTGGCTATCCATACCTATATTCTCCTCCATTATCCTTTATTGGAGGTTGTAATAGGGATGTGATCCCCTGTAAGCCACTTACCCCTCGGACCCAGTTCCCTTACTCTCCCCTTTGGGTGGAGCTAGCGGCTTTTTTCCAACCACACAAGTTTGACGCATCTGTGAAGGATATGGGAGAAGTGGCGGATTTCAGTTCTGTCTCTTAAAGAGGATTCCCTATGTGAATGATATAGGTATTTATTGTGCAACATATATTATTTGGCTGCTAATTATGTAACCATGCAACGTTTTGATGTATATTCTGCTTACAGCAGATTATTTCTAGTTTAAGACAGTGCATCACGTATGGATATATATTTATGCTTATCTCCTCCTTTTCTACAATAGATAAAAAAGATAAAAATCCTTCTGAAGAAGACCCCAGATTGGGTCGAAACGCGTAAAGGGTCTACATTATCTATTTTTTGTATCTTTAGTAACATTATAGCTTAAGCTTTATGATTGTATTTTCTGTCCACATATACAACATGATACATTTTTATTCACATAGTTGAGCTCAGTCCCTGACCACTGTGTCACCTGTTTAATCCTCCTTTTTATCAATAAACATTTGTTACTATTAATTATCTGTTACATGTGATTATTTTTTATATATACATATTCATCAGTTTTTACAGGTAATACACGCTGGCAAAAAGCCCCACTTGGGGATACGTTTTCTTTTTCTGTTTTTCAATATACTAGGGGTGATCAGCGCCCTCTGACCCTGTATTGGGGTGTTATCGTCCATTTTCTTTCTATTCTATTCTAATTTATTTTATTCAAAATTCAAATGTATTCTATTCAAATTGTAGAAAATGATTATATTCTATTTTATTCTATAATTTTTTTTTAATCATTTTCTGCAATTTGAATAGAATAAATTTGAAATTTGAATTAAATAAATTAGAATAGAATAAAACGTAATATAATTTATTAGAAAGGAAAAGAAAAGAATAGAAAATAAAAATAAAATAGAAGAAAACAATAGGATAGGATGGAACAGAAAGAATATAACCATTTTTCAAAATTCAAATTTTAAACAGAACAAATTTGAATTTGAATGGAATTCTAATCTATTTCTAATTCAAATAAACAAAACAAATTCCGGAAATGAATTAAATGAATTTAACTAAATGAATTTATGAAAATAACAAATCAAAACAAAATATATATTTTTTTTTTTGCCCCGCACATATCTAGAAGTGAACACAATGAAACCAGAGACAGCCAGGCAACAAGCATTTTCAGAAAAAAAGCTGCAATGAACAGCCTCTGTATCAGCCTCAGTCCAGGGCTCCTTTTCAAGGCCTAGGCACTTCTGGTCTATTAGCGGCCCAGGCTGTGTGCGATTCTTCCACAACCATGACCATGAGAGTACAAAGATCCTGTTTAATTATTTCTTTCACTGCTCGATTTGAGCTCATTTGTTCCCGTGTGTCACGTCTGCAGCCATCTCACACAAGGGAAAATAAAAGCGCAAGGTCAAGTGGATGATTTTTACTTGTGACAGCGAAGGGTGGGGTGGGGTGGATGGGGGGGGGGGGGTCTTTCCAGTTATTCCTGATCTGTATGTGCCTAACAGACTTGCTGGGGCTTCTAGTTCCACCACTACTTCCACAGCGATTGGGGTTCCACCGTATAACGCTGCCGTGTGACAATATCAAAACCACAATTCACAAAGCTTTAAACACAAAAATAAGGATCCTTATGCAAATCTCATTGAACTCAGCTGAAAATACCTATCCTTGTTTTATTTAAACAGCTTAGTGCATTGAGCCTTATAGGTGTATTAAATAGTATTAGACGATGTTACATGTAGGCGATCGTGCTGGCCAATGAAAAAATGAATTGGTCACCTGTACAGATCAGGCCAGCAGAAATGAATTTCTGTATTTTACTTGTATCATGTAAGTATGTAAATGTGTGATAGATAGACAGACAGATAGATCGGTAGATCAGTCACAAAAAAGTTCAATCGACTTTTGTCAAGCCAGATCGTTCAAAATCCGAGCTGTGTATGCCATCCTTTAATCTGGAAATCCCAGCAATCGATGCAGTCAATCAATCGCAAGCAGATATCTCCCTGGGACTGAATGTTGGACTTGGCTTTTCTATAAAATAGTTAATAATGTCTATCTTACAGGGATAGATAGATAGATAGATAGATGGATAGATAGATAAGGATAGATAGATAAGGATAGATAGATAAGGATAGATAGATAAGGATAGATAGATAGATAGATATAGATAGATATAGATGGATAGATAGATGGATAGATAGATAAGGATAGATAGATAAAGATAGATAGATAGATAAGGATAGATAAGGATAGATAGATAAGGATAGATAGATAGATAAGGATAGATAGATAGATAAGGATAGATAGATAGATAAGGATAGATAGATAGATAAGGATAGATAGATAGATAGATCTAAAATGTTTGACGGACATATAATAGATAAAAGAAAGAGAGATAAATAGATGGATAAAAAGATGCATGCAGGGCCGTCTTTAAGGCAGGGCAAAAGGGGCAGCTGCCCTGGGCCCTGTCATTGTTGTAGGGCCCAAAACAGCTGCCTCATACTTGCCAACTATCCAGGTTTAAATTCCCTTGTCCCTTGAAGTTTTATTCCTGTTCTGTGTCCTAATATCTGTGTGAAGTGCTGCTGCTAATGCTACCCAACTCTGCCCTATTGTGTGCAAGTGACTCACCTGCAGACCCTGTGTTTAGGTCTAGCTGCTATTTATTGTATGTCTCAGAGTAGGTGGAGAGGGAAATTGCAGGGGGGGGGGGGGGGTGCAAGAAAAAGTTTGCCCAGGGCCCAATCTATATTAAAGACGGCCCTGGATGCATGGATGGCTGTCAGACAGACAGACAGACAGACAGACAGACAGACAGACAGACCTAAAATGTTTGACTGACCCTGTACATTGTTGAAAGAAAGACATAAGAAGTCCCGTTTGCAGTTTGTTAGAAGCCATGTGGAAGAAGGTGCTCTGGTCAGATGAGACCAAACTTGAACTTTTTGGCCTAAGCAAAACCCTATGTGTGGTGGAAAACTAACACCGCACATCACCCTGAACACACCATCCCCACTGTGAAACATGGTGGTGGCAGCATTATGCTGTGAGGTGCTTTTTGTCAGCAGGGACAGGGAAGCTGGTCAGAGTTGATGGGAAGGTTGATGGAGCCAAATACAGGGCAATCTTAGAAGAAAACCTTTTAGAGTCTGCAAATGACTTGAGACTGGGGCAGAGGTTCACCATCCAGCAGGACAATGACACTAAACATACAGCCAGAGCTACAATGGAATGGTTTAGATCAAAGCATATTTATGTGTTAGGCCGCGTACACACGGGCGGATTGTCTGTCCAACTTAGTCCGCTGAACCGTGTTTCAGCGGACAATCCGCTCGTGTGTGGGCTTCAGCGGACTTTTTCAGCGGACAATCTGACGAACAAAGTCTTACGGAATTTCCGTAAGACAGTCCGTTCAAACTTGGTTTTGTCCGTCCAAACTTGGTTTCAGCGGACAGTCCGCTCGTGTGTAGGCAAGTTGGATGGACTAAGTATGGCGCATGCTCAGGAAGGATTTACACGGCCGAAGGTTGCATTGCAGTGTATAGGATGTCGTTTTTCTAGTCCCGTCGTACGTGCTGTACACGTCATCGCGCACGCTTTCAGTGGACTGTCTGTTCATCGTGTGTGGTCAAGTCCGTTCATGCAAATTTTGAACGGACTGTCTGTCGGATTGTCTGACGAACTTAGTTGGCCAGACAATCCGCCCGTGTGTACGCGGCCTAAGAATGGCCCAGTCAAAGTCCAGACCTAAATCCAATTGGGAATCTGTGGCAAGACTTGAAAATTACTGTTCACAGACGCTCTCCATCCAATCTGACAGAGCTTGAGATATTTTACAAAGTATAATGGGCAGAAAGCTGGTAGAGACATCCCCAAAAAGACTTGCAGGTGTAATTGCAGTGAAAGGCGGTTCTACAAAGTATTGACTCCGGGGGGCGCCATACAAATGTACACCACACTTTTCATGTATTTATTTGTAAAAAATGTTGGAAACCATTTATCATTTTCCTTCTACTTCACAATTATGTGCCACTTTGTGTTGGTCTATCACATAAAATCCCAATAAAATTAATTTATGTTTTTGGTTGTAACATGACAGAATGTAGAAAATATCAAGGGGTATGAATACTTTTTCAAGGCACTGTGCATATATATATATATATACACACACACACTGAATGAATATATGGCACACAATCTCCCACACCGACATACAATATATCTGTACACAGTGGGAGAGCTTTGGACCGAGTGTGGCCACCGCTGACCAATTGTAAGTCATTACCTGGAGTACCACTGGGGAGGTTATAACTTTCTATTGCTGGTCTCCGGGGGCCTTCTGTATAATTGACACAGCCTACAATATGTATTAAAGACACAGGACATCGTGGAAGTCAGGTCATTGCAGACAGCATGAGTGACCCCTTTAACTGGTTAAATAACATTTCCATGCATCACTGCTATCAGCAGCAGATGTTACATGGAGTGCTGGCCTGGTGTTCCTCACTATACCAGGAGAGAAAGAGAATCAATCATCTTTTTATCCAACAAACATTTCTGACCCATTTGGTTGAACCTCATAAAACCTCAAATCTACAGCTTGTGGTGAATCTATTGCTACTGGGCTCCAGAAAAAGAAATGATCTGTCTTCTCAAAATCCTTCTTCAGTAACTCACATCATATACTGTATTTCTGTAATTACCAGCATTAGGCTATTAGCATTAAACCATAAATCGTACAAGACCAGAACCCCATTACTCTCCAACACCTATCCCTCAACCAACGCTTCCTCAGCTTCAGAGCTTCCCTACTCCCCAACCAACACAACCAATAACTCAGTTCCTCTATACCTTCTCCTACAGCCCACCCTCAACCCAAAACTATATCTCCCCCAACCATCTGCTACCAACATATCTCATTATGCCCTCACACCCCCATCTCATCAATCACTGTTCACAAATCCATAGTACTCCCAAGCTCCATCCAACAAGCTAGTGTCACATATTCTTCCCTATCTCCTCTCGTAGCCTACAAACCTCAAATCCAAAAGCCCTTTTACCATAACCACCTGCTGCCAATATTATCAATAATTCTTTATGCGTTAAGCTCTTCCATCCTCATAAAATTTCACACCTTTCCATCATCCAATGCCATATACAGGAAAAAAACGTACATTTTAAATAAGGAACTTTGAAGCAAATTAAGGGTTAGTGCCCATCTGCAGCCTCACAATTGCTATCAATGCAGCCCCATCGTTCCACATCAATGCAGCCTCACAAGTGCCATCAATGCAACAGCCTCACCATTGCCATAAATGCAGCCTCACCATTGCTATTAATGCAGCAGCATCACCATTACGATCAATGCAGCAGCCTCACCATTGCCATCGATGCAGCAGCCTCACCATTGCCATCAATGAAGCAGCCTCACCATTGCCATAAATGCAGAAACCTCACCATTGCCATCGATGAAGTAGCCGCAACACTGCCATAAATGCAGCAGCCTCACCATTACCATTGATGCAGCAGCCTCACCATTTCCATCAATGCAGCAGCCTCACCATTGCCATTGATGCAGCAGCCTCACCATTGCCTTCAATGCAGTAGCCTCACCATTGCCATCAATGCAGCAGCCTCACCATTGCCATTGATGCAGCAGCCTCACCATTTCCATCAATACAGCAGCCTCACCATTGCCATTGATGCAGCAGCCTCACCATTGCCTTCGATGCAGCAGCCTCACCATTTCCATCAATGCAGCAGCCTCACCATTTCCATCAATGCAGCAGCCTCACCATTGCCATTGATGCAGCAGCCTCACCATTGCCATCAATGCAGCAGCCTCACCATTGCCATCAATGGAGCAGCCTCACCATTGCCATCAATGGAGCAGCCTCACCATTTCCTTCAATGCAGCAGCCTCACCATTGCTATCAATGCAGCAGCCTCACCATTGCCTTCAATGCAGCAGCCTCACCATTGCAATCAGTGCAGCAGCCGCACCATTGGCACCAATGCAGCAGCCTCACCATTGCCTTCAATGAAGCAGCCTGACCATTGCCATAAATGCAGAAACCTCACCATTGCCTTCGATTCAGCAGCCTCACTATTGCCATCGATGCAGCAGCCGCAACATTGCCATCAATGAAGCAGCCTCAGCATTGCCATAAATGCAGCAGCCTCACCATTGCCATAAATGCAGCAGCCTCACCATTGCCTTCAATGCAGTAACCTCACGATTGCCATCAATGCAGCAGCCTCACCATTGCCTTCAATGCAGTAACCTCACGATTGCCATCAATGCACCAGCCTCACCATTGCCATAAATGCAGCAGCCTCACCATTGCCTTCAATGCAGTAACCTCACGATTGCCATCAATGCAGCAGCCTCACCATTGTCTTCAATGCAGTAACCTCACGATTGCCATTAATGCAGCAGCCTCAACATTGCAATCAGTGCAGCAGCCTCACCATTACCTTCAATGCAGTAGCCTCACCATTGCCTTCAATGCAGCAGCCTCACCATTGCCTTCAATGAAGCAGCCTCACCATTGCCATCAGTGTAGCCTGATTGATGCCCATCTACAGCCTAGAGGGGGCAGGGAGGGGGGCAGGACAAGCGCCGACAGATTACAGCGGCCAGCAAAACACAATGATTACTGCTAGAAGCTAAACCTGCCGGCAGTAATTGAATGTGAAAAAATACTACAGGCTGGTTGTACCCAAGTCAATTGATAGATCAACTTGGGTGAAATCAGCCTGCTCATACATGGATCGAATCTCTGCCACTCCCTGCTGAACCGGACAAATTTTGATCCATGTATGGCTGGCACCACTGATGCCTACAGGTAGACCTATAATAAAAGAGATAGAGAGGAGATGTAGCCACATGTATATTAGTATTGGTAAAACAATAGTCCATATAAATAAGTCCTCCAATGACACCACAGTGACTCCACACATAGAAAAGAGTGCCCGACCACTGTATCAAAGGCCTGCCTACCAGATAGCAAGCAAAAAGGGCATTTGGGTGTAACCCAGCCACGGCCTTTAGCTTGCAGTGATGACCCACTGAAAACACTCAGGGACCAGACCTTGTATCTGAAAACCACCCTAAGCGTCTCACAAAATTGGTAGCCGTGCTTCAATGGTGTACTCAAAATGGGCTCAGAAAGAAGAAAAGCTGACCATAGCGTGATACAGTTTTAAACATTTAATAAAAAAAAGTTAGTATTGCACTTACATGTAAAAAGATAATAATCCCATAAAAACAAATGCTGGCCGGCAAACACAGGAGCCCGTCCTCCTCTCGAATAGCGTGGTGACGTCAGTGCATGCCCTTCCACTTTTTCCAAGCCTATAATAAGGCTTACCTGTAGGTACTGTGAATAACTCCCAAACTTGCACAGTTTAGGAAATACAGTGCCTTGAAAAAGTATTCATACCCCTTAAAATTTTCCACATTTTGTCATGTTACAACCAAAAGTGTAAATGTATTGTGAAGTAGAAGGAAAATGATACATGGTTTCCAACATTTTTTACAAATAAATATGTGAAAAGTGTGGCGTGCATTTGCATGGCGCCCCCCTGAGTCAATACTTTGTAGAACCGCCTTTCACTGCAATTACAGCTGCAAGTCTTTTTGGGGATGTCTCTACCAGCTTTGCACATCTAGAGAGTGACATTTTTGCTCATTCTTCTTTGCAAATTAGCTCAAGCTCTGTCAGATTGGATCGAGAGCGTCCGTGAACAGCAATTTTCAAGTCTTGCCACAGATCCTCTATCGGATTTAGGTCTGGAATTTAACTGGGCCATTCTAACACATGAATATGCTTTGATCGATTGGATCGTTATCCTGCTGAAAGTTGAACCTCCGCCCCAGTCTCAAGTCATTTGCAGACTCTTATGCCGCGTACACACGAGCGGAATGTCCATCAGAAAAAGTCAGACGGAAGCTTTTCATAGTATATTCCAATCATGTGTATGCCTCATCTGACTTTTTTTTTCTCGAAGAAACCTGATGGACCTAGAAATAGAACATGTTCTAAATATTTCCGACGGAACCAATTCTTATCAGAAAGACCGCTTGTCTGTATGCTGTTCCGACGGACCAAAAATGATGCATGCTCTGAAGCAAGTACAAGATGGAAGCTATTGGCTACTGGCTATTGAACTTCCTTTTTCTAGTCCCGTCGTACACAAGACAGTTTCAGAGGAATTCCACTGGAACTCAGTCGGAAAAACCTTCAAAGTTTATTCCGATGGGAAAACCGATTGTGTGTAAGGGCATAACAGGTTTTCTTCTAATATTGCCCTGTGTTTGGCTCCATCCATCTTCTTATCAACTCTGACCAACTTCCCTGTCCCTGCTAAAGAAAAGCATCTCCACAACATGATGCTGCCACCACCACGTTTCACAGTGGGGATGGTGTGTTCAGGGTAATGTGCAGTGTTCGTTTTCTGCCACACATAGCCCTTGTACACACGATTGGAGATTCCAACAGAATGTGTCCGATCGGAGCGTTTTGTCGGATATTCTGACTGTGTGTGGTCTGCATCAGACTGTTTCCGTCGGAATATCCGTTGGACCAAATTTTCCAACTTGCCGGAAATATTTTACGACAAAATGCTCCGATCGGACATACTCCAATCATGTGTAGAGAATTCCGATCGGACAAAGTGCCACGCATGCTCAGATCAAATTCCTACATCAAAGCTATTGGCTACTAGCCTGAATGTAGTCCCGTCGTAACGAAATAACGTCATCACGTTCTGAACGATCAGAATTTCCGACAACTTCGTCCGACCGTGTGTATGCAACAGTTTCGGACAAAATCAGACGGATTTGGTTGTTGGAATCTCCGACCGTGTGTACAAGGGCATAGAGTTTTGCTTTTAGGCCAAAAAGTTAAATTTTGGTCTCATCTGACCAAAGCACATGTTTTCTGTGTCCCCCACATGGCTTCTCGCAAACTACAAACGGGACTTCTTATGGATTTCTTTCATCAATGTCTTTCTTCTTGCCACTCTTCCATAAAGGGCAGATTTGTGAAGAGCACAACAAATAATTGTCCTGTGGACAGATTCTCCCACCTGAGGTGTGGATCTCTGCAGCTCCTCCAGAGTTACCATGGGCCTCTTTGCTGCTTCTCTGATGAATGCTCTCCTTGTCTGGCCTGTCAGTTTAGGTGGACAGCCATGTCTTGGTAGGTTGGCAGTTGTGCCATACGCTTGATTTTTGGATGATGAGTTGAACAGTGCTCTGTGAGATCTTCAAAGCTTGGGATATTTCTTTATGACCTAACCCTGCTTTTAAACTTCTCTTCAACTTTATCCCTGACCTCTCTGGTATGTTCTTTGGCCTTCATGATGCTGTTTGTTCATTATGGTTCTCTAACAAACGTCTGAGGGCTTCACAGAACAGGTGCATTTATACTGAAATTAAATTACACACAGGTGTTTACTAATTAGGTGACTTCTGAAGGCAATTAGTTCCACTAGATTTTAGTTAGGGGTATCAGAGTAAAGGGGGCCGAATACAAATGCACGCCATACTTTTCAGATATTTATTTGTAAAAAAAAAATTGAAAACCATTTATCATTTTCCTTCCACTTTACGGTTATGTGCCACTTTGTGTTGATCTATCACGTAAAACCCCAATAAAATACATTTCCGCTTTTGGTTGTAACATGACAAAACGCCGAAACTTTCAATGGGTATGAATACTTTTTCAAGGCACTGTATATTTGGGTATGGTAGTGTATACATATCTGAATTACAGCTATTTATAGTATTATTTATTTGTACAACACACATCTCTATCTATCTACAGTATCTATCTATTGATTGGTCCTTCTATTTGTCTATCTATCTATCTATCTATCTATCTATCTATCTATCTATCTATCTATCTATCTATCTATCTATCTATCTATCTATCTATCTCTTGATTGGTCCTTCTATCTATCTATCTATCTATCTATCTATCTATCTATCTATCTATCTATCTATCTACATTATCTATCTATCTACATCTCTATCTATCTACAGTATCTATCTATTGATTGGTCCTTCTATTTGTCTATCTATCTATCTATCTATCTATCTATCTATCTATCTATCTATCTATCTATCTATCTATCTATCTATCTATCTATCTACATTATCTATCTATATACATCTCTGTCTATCTACAGTATCTATCTATTGATTGGTCCTTCTATTTGTCTATCTATCTATCTATCTATCTATCTATCTATCTATCTATCTATCTATCTATCTATCTATCTATCTATCTATCTATCTTTCTCTTGATTGGTCCTTCTATCTATCTATCTATCTATCTATCTATATACATCTCTGTCTATCTACAGTATCTATCTATTGATTGGTCCTTCTATTTGTCTATCTATCTTTCTATCTATCTTTCTATCTTTCTATCTATCTATCTATCTATCTATCTATCTATCTATCTATCTATCTATCTATCTATCTATCTATCTATCTATCTAGCTAGCTATTTAACAGCCATCCATCTATGCATCTTTTTATCCATTTATCTCATATCACATAAAATGTAAGTTTTTGGTTGTAACATGATAAGATGTGGAAAATACTTTTTCAAGGCACTGTATTCAGAGTGCATGCAGCCGATGAAATCACCGGCACAAGTGGTCTGAAGGTCCATCTTACAGTGCCGGACCTTCAGAGCCCGTGCCGGAAATGGCGGCTCCTGTGCACATGTGCGGAAGTGACATTAATGCGGCTCTGGCCAATCGCATAGCCGGAGCTCGCGAACCCAGAAGACAGACAGGGGGAACATGTCAACCCTCTCAGTGGTGACTTTACAGATCTTGAGGGCTTCGTTCCAAGGTGAGTATTTCATAAAGTGCTATTATACGATGACTAGCACATTATGCCATCACCTTGCAGGGTTGTTTTTTTTTTGGAACATTAGTGGTTTACAACTACTTTAACATTCCCCGTAACCGTTTACATCACCCATCATCATTTATATGGCACTGTAAAGCAACTGGAGAAAATCTGAGACCTATAACTACATTAGGGAAATACTGGATCCTACAGACCCCCATCTGTATCTCCCGGGCTTCAATGTCATTAACTGCAACGTGCTTCTTGAAGGACACATAGCACCCTCACAAGGTGATCTTACAGACAATCATGTTGTGTCAGCCAACATCTATTTTACAAACTCGCTAAAGGACAAGCAATGATGCTCTATGGTCCTTTATCAGAAGTGTTTTTGCCTTACTTGGATGACAGTTTTCACTTTAAGGGGAAACTGTGGCACCTTTTATTTAAGGTGTATCTGAACCCCAAAATAAATTGTAATAACTTGCAGCTTGCCAATTCCTAAATCCGGAGGCTTCATTAGTTGTTTTGAAGAATTCTTTTTTTATTTGCACCTGTTAATTCTCCCAGTAACACACTTCCAGTCCTAAGATGACAATGATCACTCACCTTAAAGAGGAAGTGAACCCTGATGAGTTTACTTCCTCTTTCATTCCCTGCAAAGGCAAAGCATAATGGACTACAATGCATCGCATAGTAGTCCATTATGTGTCACTTACCTGACACAGGAGCCAGCGAAGTCGCCGCTGTCCCCTGTAGTCCGGCGCATCCATCTTCTCGGTGGGGTCTCGCAGCTCTGCCACTGTCATTCGGTGATGACGTCACTCACGGGACGGGAGCCGACGCGCGCGGCATCTCCGTCGTTGACGATGCCACGCTCAGTGCGCCTGCGCGCCGCTGTCTACGGTGCATGCGCCGTAGACAGCGGTGCCCGTCTTCGGGCAAATATCTCCTAAACCGTATAGGTTTAGGAGATATTTCTTGGACCTACAGGTAAGCCTTAATCTAGGCTTACCTGTAGGTCAAAGTGTGTTGTAAGGGTTTACAACCACTTTAATGTGTAAGGACAACAGAAATAGGATAGGACAACATCACTCTGGTCCTCTGCTGTTGTCCATTACATAGAAGGGCACAATTCTGTAGTTCTAAGCCCTTGTACACACGGTCGGACATTCCAACAACCAAAGATTTTGTCCGAAACTGGTGTTGCATACACACGGTCGGACAAAGTTGTCGGAAAATCCGATCGTTCAGAACGTGATGACGTTATTTCATTGCGACAGGACTGCGTTCAGGCTAGTAGCCAATAGCTTTGGTCTAGGAATTTGATCTGAGCATGCGTGGCACTTTGTCCGATCGGAATTCTCTACAAACGAATGGACAAAGTCCGATCGGATCATGTTGTCGGAAAGTTTTATAGCCCAGCTCTAAAACTTTGTCGGTCCGATATTCCAACGGAAACAGTCCGATGGAGCCCACACACGGTCGGATTATCCGTCAACACGGTCCAATCGGACATTTTCTGTCGGAATGTCCGACTGTGTGTACAAGGGCTAAGAGATGGCTGAGAACATGTTCTCAGCTCCTTTTTAAATTTTTACACGTTAGTCCAGTGATGGCAAACCTTGGCACCCCAGATGTTTTGGAACTTCATTTCCCAAGACGCTCAGCTACATTACAGGATCATCATGGGAAATGTAGTTCCAAAACATCTGGGGGTGCCAAGGTTCGCCATCACGGTGTTAGACTATAGTCGGCAGCACTGATCGTTCACGGTAAACACAACAGGGTGGTTGTAAATCGACTTCTGTACAACCAGGGTCAACCTTTTTAAATAAATATCTAATAAGTGAAATAAATAGCAAACTGTAATCAAAATAAATGTGCAAATATCAAAAACACTGTGCTTACATACACATGCACAACACAATTGTGTATAATAACTGAAAAGTGTAAAATCACCTATATCAAAGTGATACATAAAAATCGCATAAAGTGTGCAAAAAATCGCATAACATGCAAAAATCGCAAAATTATGTGTGACACAATCACACTAAAAATATCTAAAAAAAGAAGAAAAAAATGTCCATATAAATGTTCAAATTAATATTCCAGTGCTTGTTCAATAGACGGGGGATAACGCGCTCAGGCCGCGGCCGGAAACAGGAAGCTGAAACAACTACTAACTATAAAACTGCATTGGAATATTTTGTGAGGTTGAACCACTAAAAAGGAGCCATATCAGCAATTTTCCCTACATGTGTGTCTGACCCTGCGGGGTCTTTAATTGAGGTGAGAAGCTGGGGGAAACGGGGGGTGCACTGGTGGAGCACTGAAGGTGGATTGTCCCACATTTTTGTGAAGCACGTTTTCATCTGAGTGTACACGGCATGATTTTATCAGCACGCTTGGATATTGAGTCTATTGAACAAGCACTGGAATATTAATTTGAACATTTATATGGACATTTTTTTCTTCTTTTTTAGATATTTTTAGTGTGATTGTGTCACACATAATTTAGCGATTTTTGCACATGTTATGCGATTTTTTGCACACTTTATGCGATTTTTATGTATCACTTTGATATAGGTGATTTTACACTTTTCAGTTATTATACACAATTGTGTTGTGCATGTGTATGTTAGCACAGTGTTTTTGATATTTGCACATTCATTTTGATTACAGTTTGCTATTTATTTAACTTATTAGATATTTATTTAAAAAGGTAGCGCCACATACTTTTATTTGCATCTGATAAGATAGTGTTGAGAACATTACTTGTGTTGGCAGCTTCCTTTGATATTAAGTAGGCACTTGTTAGAATTTATTATTAGTTTTTAGGGGTTTTGCGCACTAGTACTTTATTTGTACAACCAGGGTGCCCATACATGGATCAAAAATCAGCAGGTTCCTGCTGAACTGGTCGAATTTTGATCCTGTATGGCTGGCTCATGAGAAGTTCATTGTTCATTGTTAGGGTTTACCCTCCAAATTCCTGATTACATAATAGAAGTCTGAAGGGACAGGACAAGCAGATAAATAGACTGATATTGAATTTTGTATTACAATGTAACATTAACCTGAACACTGACAAACTTAAATGTATCAGTTTGCCAAATTGGTGAATTGCTACATGCCTACATTTTTTGTTTATTTATGGTTACCTTTGTAGCAAAACTCTCGATTTTTATTTCCACACCTTTTTTTTTTTTTTTGTCCCTTAAAGCAGAATTAAAGATTATACTTATATATATATATATATATTTTTTTTTTTTTTTTTTTTTTTTAAGCCCAGGTGGGTTACACCATAATGTACTGGTATGCAAAGCATTAGTACATTATGGCAGACTTACCTGTTATATGGTGTCAGGGCCGCTGATAGAAATCATGGGGCCCCGTACAGCCTACCTGACAGGGCCCCCTTCAGCTCCACCCTGGCCCCGCCCCTGGTCCCTCCTTTAGCCCCACCCCTGGTCCACCCATTGTCCCTCCCCAGACCCCGCCTTGAAACAAAGTGTAGGTTTGGCTACAAGTGATATTTTTTTTTTCTCCAGTCAGTTATAGGTTTGATTATCCAAAAGAAATACTGTTTTCAGATGAGAACATACCTCTTTAATATCTATATGTAATACAAACCATTAATGAATAAATAAAATGGTATTTTGGAGAGTATTGGCAGGGTATTTATTGCAGAGTATTGGCAGGGTAAGTATTGCAGAGTATTGAAAGGGTATTGCCAGGGTATTGGCGGGGTATTGGTGGGGTATGTATTGCAGAGTATTGGCGGGGTATGTATTGCAGAGTATTGGCAGGGTAAGTATTGCAGAGTATTGTCAGGGTATTGCCAGGGTATTGGCGGGGTAAGTATTGCAGAGTATTGGCGGGGTATGTATTGCAGAGTATTGGCAGGGTAAGTATTGCAGTGTATTGGCAGGGTATTGGCAGAGTAAGTATTGCAGAGCATTGGCAGAGTATTGGCAGGGTAAGTATTGCAGAGTATTGGCAGGGTAAGTATAAAGTATTGCAGAGTATTGGCAGAGTATGTATTGGCAGAGTATGTATTGGCAGAGTATGTATTGCAGAGTATGTATTGCAGAGTAGGTATTGCAGAGTATTGCAGAGTATGTATTGCAGAGTATGTATTGCAGAGTAGGTATTGCAGAGTATTGCAGAGTATGTATTGCAGAGTATGTATTGCAGAGTAGGTATTGCAGAGTAGGTATTGCAGAGTAGGTATTGCAGAGTATTGCAGAGTAGGTATTGCAGAGTATTGCAGAGTATGTATTGCAGAGTAGGTATTGCAGAGTATGTATTGCAGAGTAGGTATTGCAGAGTATTGCAGAGTATGTATTGCAGAGTATGTATTGCAGAGTAGGTATTGCAGAGTATTGCAGAGTATGTATTGCAGAGTATGTATTGCAGAGTAGGTATTGCAGAGTAGGTATTGCAGAGTAGGTATTGCAGAGTAGGTATTGCAGAGTATTGCAGAGTATGTATTGCAGAGTAGGTATTGCAGAGTATTGCAGAGTATGTATTGCAGAGTATGTATTGCAGAGTAGGTATTGCAGAGTATGTATTGCAGAGTAGGTATTGCAGAGTATTGCAGAGTATGTATTGCAGAGTATGTATTGCAGAGTAGGTATTGCAGAGTATTGCAGAGTATGTATTGCAGAGTATGTATTGCAGAGTATGTATTGCAGAGTAGGTATTGCAGAGTATTGCAGAGTATGTATTGCAGAGTATTGCAGAGTATGTATTGCAGAGTATGTATTGCAGAGTAGGTATTGCAGAGTATTGCAGAGTATGTATTGCAGAGTAGGTATTGCAGAGTATGTATTGCAGAGTATGTATTGCAGAGTAGGTATTGCAGAGTATTGCAGAGTATGTATTGCAGAGTATGTATTGCAGAGTATTGCAGAGTATGTATTGCAGAGTAGGTATTGCAGAGTAGGTATTGCAGAGTATGTATTGCAGAGTATTGCAGAGTATGTATTGCAGAGTAGGTATTGCAGAGTATTGCAGAGTAGTAGTAGATGTTGAACTTCAAGCATACACCTCACCTGTGTAATTGTTAGCTCTAGCAGGGCAGCAGAGATCACTTCCTCCCTCTTCTTGAGTGTCCACAATAGCTTGATCACGCGGAGAGAGAGAGAGAGAGGAATATCACTCCGCAACACCATAGGGTATGCTGGCCGGGACTTGTGCGGTGTGCGGAGCAGGAGGAGCGGGCGCAGAAGGCGTATTCTTCCGCGCCCGAAATACAACAAATAGTCCCTCCCCTGCAGCCTCATACAGAACAGACTAATCGCATCTAATAAAAAAAAACCTTACCGAACGGGGGTGGGGTTGTGCGGACGATGATCGGTGGAGGAGAATCTTTTTTTTTTCTATATTAATTTTGCAGTTCAGGTTGCCCGGGCCCCCCCCTGCTGGTCAGGCCCGGTACAGCAGGGCCAGTTGTACTGGCCTATCAGCGGCCCTGTATGGTGTCATTCAGCACAGCCCTGGGACCGATCTGGCAGGCCCCAGGAGCTTCCATCTTTGCTTGGTCTTCCTTCCAGGTCCCACATCTTCAGCCAGGCCGCGATGACGCCACTCCCACGCATGTGCACAGGAATCACATCACTGTGGAACTGATCGGGGCTGAGTGGGCCCATAAATGTTCACTAAGCTGCGCGTGCACACAGCTCACCAGTGGCAGATGGTGCTCAATATTTCGGGGGGGAGGGGGGTATGGACATGAGCAGGAGGTGAACATGAAGGAGGTGGTTGGATGGTGGGCCGTAATCTGAGGTGGTGCAGGCTCCTGGAAGCTGCCCCTGAGCCCTTCACTCACACAAGCAGCCCCCCCGTGCCACGATGCTAGGTGTCAGTAAACTCAAAAGAGGAGCAATGGCAGAGCAACTTCACAATATAGACAAGGTTAAAATTGCAGCAAGAGCTCCATTTTAATTTTTTCCAACATTGGCACCACTTGCTACAGGGACACTCGTGTGGGCTTGATCCCAAACCAGGCTGCGTGCGTCTATTGACACACATAGGGCAGCTCAGCCCCACCCCTGCTCCCTCGTCACGGAATTCGATGGACAGCAGAAGAAGCCATTGGCTCCTGCAGCTCCTGAGCCTCTTGTAATAACAGGGGAGAAAAGAGCAGCACATGGAGATTAGGCTCAGGTAAGTATTTATGGGGTGGTTGGGGTAGCTGACTTTAAAGGGGTCTTTTTATTACCTTTACAGAAAAATCTGTAAGGCCACGTACACACGGGCGGATTGTCTGCCCAACTAAGTTCGTCAGACAATCCGACAGACAGTCCGTCCAACTTTTAAATGAACGGACTTGACCACACACGACGAACAGACAGTCCGCTGAAAGCGTGCGCAATGACGTGTACAGCACGTACGACGGGACTAGAAATACGACGTCCAATACACTGCAATGCAACCTTTCGCCGTGTAAATCCTTTCTGAGCATGCGCCATACTTAGTCCGTCCAACTTGCCTACTCACGAGCGGACTGTCCGCTGAAACCAAGTTTGTACGGACAAAATTACGGAAATTCCGAAAGACTTAGTCCGCCAGACTGTCCGCTGAAAAAGTCCGCTGAAGCCCACACACGAGCGGATTGTCCGCTGAAACACGTTTCAGTGGACTAAGTTGGACGGACAATCCTCTCGTGTGTACGCGGCCTAAGGTAAACTTACAGAGGACCCCCTCCTCACCTACCCCCCAGTCCCACTG
Organism: Lithobates pipiens; assembly: GCF_037356315.1. Classification (NCBI taxonomy): domain Eukaryota; kingdom Metazoa; phylum Chordata; class Amphibia; order Anura; family Ranidae; genus Lithobates; species Lithobates pipiens. The sequence goes on from NW_027507788.1 coordinate 26,213,384, forward strand.
ACCTGGAGCGCAGTACTGTCAACTCATTGACTGGATTGGGTTTTGGTGTGCTGCATTAAAAAAAAAAAATCCCCTGAGGAAGCCTATCAAATGGTGAAACATGTCAGGATTGCTACACCATGACAAGCAACTTAATGAATTCACTATGTGGGTATCAAACATGAATTATATTTTTAATATATCGATATCTTCTTTCCCTACTTTTTAACATGAAATATATGAATAAAGAGATTGAATTTTAGTATGTTACTATGACTCAAGTTACTGGCACCTAAAAAATCCCAGCTCTTAGATAGAGCATTTCTAAGTACCTGGTTTAAAAAAAATATATATTGCAAGTCCTTTTAAAATATGTGTTGCGGCAAGTTGGTAGCACATTCAAAATGTTGAGGATCATCCATCCACCTCACAGGTGTGGTATATCGAGATGCTGATTAGACAGCATGATTATTGCACCGGTGTGCCTTAGGCTGGCCACAATAAAATGCCACTCTAAGACCCCTTTCACACCACACCGCACCTTGCGTCGGCGGTAAAACGCCGCTATTTTTAGCGGCGTTTTACCGCCGGATTTGCGGCGGATTTGCGGCGCATTTCGGCCGCTAGCGGGACGCTTTTACCCCCGCTAGCGGCCGCAAAAGGGTTAAAACCGCTGGCAATACGCCGCAATAGCGGCGTTTTGCCGGCGGCATTACAGCCCCATTGATTTCAATGGGCAGCAGCGGTGGAGGAGCGGTAAACACACCGCTCCTTCACCGCTCCAAAGAAGCTGCTGGCAGGACTTTTTTCTGACGTCCTGCAAGCGCACCGCTGTAGTGTGAAAGCCCTCGGGGCTTTCACACTACAGACAATGGTGCAGCTTCTTTAGGGGGCGTTTTGCAGGCGCTATTTCTAACGCTATAGCGCCTGCAAAACGCCCTGGTGTGAAAGGGGTCTAAAATGTGTAGTTTTATCACATAGCACAATGCCACAGATTTTAAGGAAGCGTGCAATTGGCATGCTGACTGCAGAGATATCCACCAGAGCTGTTGCCCTTGAATTGAATGTTCATTTCTCTACCATAAGCCTTCTCCAAAGGCGTTTCAGAGAATTTGGCTGTACATCCAACTGGCCTCACAACCGCAGACCATGTGTAACCACACCAGCCCAGAACCTCCACATCCAGCATCTTCACCTCCAAGATCATCTGAGACCAGCCACCCAAACAGCTGCTGCAACAATCTGTTTGCATAACCAAAGAATTTCTGCACAAACTAACAGAAACCATCTCAGGGAAGCTCATCTGGATGCTCGTCATCCTCATCAGGGTCTCGACCTGACTGCAGTTCATCCTTGTTACCCGACTTGGGAGGGCAAAAGCTCACACTCGATGGTGTCTGGCACTTTGGAGAGGTGTTCACTTCATGGATGAATCCTGGTTTTCACTGTACAGGGCAGATGGAAGACAGCGTGTATGGCGTCATTTGGGTGAGCGGTTTGCTGATTTCAGCGTTGTGGATCAAGTGGCCCATGGTGGCCTTGGGGTAAAGGTATGAACAGGCGTATGCAGGGCTGGACTGGGACAAAAATTTGGCCCTGGACCTCATCCAGACCGGCCCACTTTAATTTTGCAAACACGTAAAAGACAGTATATAAACTGTACGCAATTGTCCCTAGAGAGCCCCTCCTTACATCTGGGTCCCCAGAGAGCCTCCCCTTACAACAGGGTCCCCATATAGCCTTCCCCTTACATCAGGGGCCCCAGAGATCATCCACCTTAAATCAGGGTCTCCAGAGAGCCCCTCCTTAGATCAGGGTCCCTAGAGAGCCTCCCCCTTACATCCGGGTCCCCACAGAGCCCCCCCTTACATCCGGGTCCACAGAGAGCGTCTCCCTTACATCAGGTTCCCCAGAGAGCCTCCCTCTTACATCAGGGTCCCCAGAGAGCCTCCCCCTTACATAAGGGTCACTAGAAAGAGGGCAGGTAGTGGGCCTGGACCCTGTGGTTGGGGACTCCTAGACTGACTTTGGGCTATGGGCCCCAGATTAGGGGCTATAGCCCCAAAAATCCCCCCTAGCGATGCCACTGGCTGTCACTGAAACTGGCCCACTGAGCCATCGGCCCACCGGGAAACTCCCGATAGTCCCGATGGCCAGTACATGCCTGGGCGTATGCTATGGACAATGAACCCAGGTGCATTTTATTGATGGCATTTTGAATGCACAGAGATATCATGATGAGATTCTGAGGCCCATTGTTGTGCCATTTATCCACGACCCTCACCGCATGTTGCAGCATGATAATGCACGGCCCCATCTTGCAAGGATCTGTACACAATTCCTGGAAGCTGAAAACAACCCAGTTCTTGCATGACCAGCATACTCACCGGACATGTCACCCATTGAGCATGTTTGGGATGCTCTGGATCGGTGTATACGGCAGCATGTTCCAATTCCTGCCAATATCCAGCAACTTCACACAGCCATTCAAAGGGAATGGACCAACATTCCACAGGCCGCAATCAACAACCTGATCAACTCAATGCGACGGAGATGTGCTGCACTGCGTGAGGCAAACGTTGGTCACACCAGATACTAACTGGTTTTCAGACCTCCCCAACCCCCCCAATACAGTAAGGCCCCTTTCACGCGGATGATCCGTTCAGGTCCGCCTGTCAGTTTTTCAGGCGGACCTAAACGGATGCTCCATAGAGGTCTATGGAGCGTCGGATGTCAGCGGTGATAAGTCCGCTGACATCTGACCCGCTCCGATCCGAAAAAGTGTGACAGAGGAAAAAGCTAGTTTTCCATCCGTCATCGGATCGGATCAGGTGACGGCGGACACTGCGGTCCATCGTCACCCGATCTCCCATAGGGGAGAATGGCGCTCTGACAGGTCCGTCCCTGCGCTGTGTGCAGAGACAGACCTGTCATCTTCCTGCTCAGCGGAGATCGCTCTGGCGATCCCCGCTGAGCAAGCGGATATCCATGGGGCGGATCAGCACTGATCCGCCCCATGTGAAAGGACCCTAAAACTGCAAATTTTAGTGTGGCCTTTTATTGTGGCCAGCCTAAGGCACACCTGTGCAATAATCATGCTGTCTAATCAGCATCTTGATATGCCACACCTGTGAGGTGGATGGATTATCTCGACAAACAAGAAGTGCTCACTAACACAGAATTAAATAGATCTGTGAATAATATTTGAGAGAAATAGGCCTTTTGTGTACTTAGAAAAAGTTGTAGCTCTTTTGCAGCGTACACACGATCGGAATTCCGGGCAGAAAAAGACAGATGAGAGCTTTTCATCGGAAAATGCGACCGTGTGTATGCTCTATCGGAATTTAGCTGTCTGATTTTCCGCCAGCCAAAAATTGATAGCATGTTCTCAATTTTCCCGACGGAAAAACTTTCTATCAGAAATTCCGATCGTGTGTATGCAATTCCGACACGCCAAAAATCACGCATGCTCAGATTCAACTACGAGACAGAAGCTATTGGCTACTGGCTATTGAACTTCCTTTTTCTAGTCCCGTCGTACGTGTTGTACGTCACCGCGTTCTAAACGATCGGAATTTGGTGTGACCGTGTGTAGGAAAGACAGCTTGAGCGGAATTCCGTCGTGAAAACCATCAGAGCTTCTTCCGACGAGAATTCCGATTGTGTGTACGTGGCATAGGAGTTCAGCTCATGATAAATAGGGGCAAACACAAAAGTGTTGCGCAGGGGCGGACTGACCATTTGGCCACTCGGGCACTGCCCGAGGGCCCCAGACCACTAGGGGGCCCCATCAGGGTTGCCAACCTCAGTAAAACCAGGGATAGTATGTAAAAATCTGTGTTTTTTTTTTTTACATCTGTCTCTGAAATGTCCCTTACCAACATCCTTTTGGTCTAAAAATCCCAAGATTATAGCTGCCCCACCTCTCCAGTACCTTCTCAGCCAATAGAAACATGTCTGTGTATACTGTGTGATTGTATACTGTGTGTGTGTATACTGTGTGGCCCCATAATCTCCTATTGCCCGGGGTCCCCATAATCTCCTATTACCCGGGGGCCCCATGAGTTGTCAGTCCGCCCCTGTGTTGCATTTTAGATTTTTGCTCAGTGTACATAAGTATTCACAGCCTTTGCTCGATACTTTGTTGAAGCATCTTTGGCACCAATTACAGCCTCAAGTTTTTTCGTATGACTCTACAAGCTTGGCACACCTATTTTTGGGTAGTTTCTCCCAGTCTTCTTTGCAGGGCCTCTCAAGCTCCATCAGGTTGGAAGGGGAGCGTCGGTGCACAGCCATTTTCAGATCTCTCCTGAGATGTTCAACCGGTTTCAAGTCTGGGCTCTGGCTGGGCCATTCAAGGGCATTTACAGAGTTGTCCTGTAGCCTCTCCTTTGTTATCCTGGGTGTGTGCTTATGGTAATTGCCCTGTTGGAAGATGAACTTTCGCCCCAGTCTGAGGTCCAGAGTGCTCTGGAGCAGGTTTTCATCAAGGATGTCTCTGTATATTGCTGCATTCATCTTTCCCTTGATTCTGATTCCTGACTAGTCTCCCAGTCCATGCCACTGTAAAAGATCCCCATGGCATGATGTTGCCACCACCATGCTTCACTGTAGGGATGGTATTGGCCAGGTGACGAATGGTGCCTGATTTCCTCCAAACATGACACTTGCCATTCAGGCCAAAAAGTTCAATCTTTGTTTCATTAGTCCAGAGAATTTTGTTTCTCATGGTCTGAGAGTCCTTCAGGTGCCTTTTGGCAAACTCCAGGTGGGCCGTCATGTGCCTTTTACTGAGGAGTGGCTTCCGTTTGTCCACTCTACCGTACAGGCCTGATTGGTGGAGTGCTGCTTTCAGGTTGTCATTATGGGGTATTGTTTGTAGAATTTTGAGGAAAATAAAGAATTTAATCAATTTTGGAATAAGACTGTAACATCACAAAATGTGGAAAAAGTGAAGTGCTGTGAATACTTTCTGGATGCACTGCACATTGGTGATTGAACTGCATTTTATTTTCAATGCCAACTGTAACATTATGAAGCACTTTCACACTATTCTACAAACCTCACAACTCATAGAATAGAAGACAGGTCATATTTTCCAAAGAGTGCAGAAATGTGAATGCCACTTATTTATAACACTGGATGAATACGCTCTAATGCTTGATATGTGCATTAGCACGTTGATGTGCCATTTTACTGGAACCCCAATACACTAAAGCCTCATACACACGATTGGACTTTCCCATGGGAAATGTTCGATGACCGACCATTTGTACGCTCCATCGGACAATTGTTGTTGGATTTTCCCCTTAAAAATGTTGGATGGCAGGTTTTAATATTTTCTGGACAAATGTGGGTTGTTGGATTTTACGAGCGTGTGTACACAAGTCCGTCGGATAGAAGTCCAAAGTACAAACACGCATGCTGGGAAGCAAGGACACGAGCCGGAAGCGTTCGTAATGGAGAATTAGCATTCGTGACGTGGCAAATTATGAAATCTTAAAATTCTCTTCTTCTGTAATGGGATAATAATGAAGCTGCTTTGCTGGTGATATTGATGGAGTTATTGCAAAAAAAAAATTCAAAAGACTTTTTTTTTTTTTTGTGATATCAAGAATAATATTATTATGCTTTTTTGGTGGTGCTAAAGAGCTGAAAAACAACGTAGCACATCTAGTATGTCACTATGTTCATAATTGTTGGCCAACAATTGTGTGGCCGCGTGTATGCAAGACAAGTTTGGGCCAACTCCCTTCAGATAAAATTCTGCGGTTTTGTTGGCAAAAAATCAGATCGTGTGTACGAGGGTTAAGACAATGCAAATTCAACACCTGCATTGCATTAAAATGCAGGTTAATGCACTACCATACGTTGTGGTGAGCTGATTTGCCAAAAATGGTGCATGCTCTTTTTTTTTGTGGGCATTTTGGTGTGTTGTCAATGTGTGACTCCTTTGAATGGGCTCCCCTAATCCAAAGCACATCAGTGCTTACAAAAACACATGCAAATAGATTACTTTGATGCGCTAGGACGCTAAAGTCTGAACGGGCCAGCCCTTAAAGAGGAAGTAAACCCTTACAAACCACTTTGACCTACAGGTAAGCCTAGATTAAGGCTTACCTGTAGGTCCAAGAAATATCTCCTAAACCTATATGGTTTAGGAGATATTTGCCCGAAAACGGGCACCGCTGTCTACGGCGCATGCGCCGTAGACAGCGGCGCGCAGGCGCACTAAACGCGGCAGTTCCAAGAATGGAGCTGCCGCATTTGTCGACTCCCGTGCGCATGCGCGGGAGTGACGTCATCGCGGCTTTGCCGAATGACAGTGGCGGAGCTGCGAGACGCCACTCCCGTGCGCATGCGCGGGAGTGACGTCATCGCGGCTTCGCCGCTGTCATTCGGCGGAGCTGCGAGACGCCACAAGCAAGATGGATGCGGCGGACTACAGGGGACAGCGGCGACTTCGCTGGCTCCTGTGTCAGGTAAGTGACACATAATGGGCTACTATGCGATGCATAGTAGTCCATTATGCTTTACCTTTGCAGGGAAAAAAAGAGGAAGTAAACTCATCAGGGTTTACTTCCTCTTTAATACAATACTAGTTAGTGAGCAAAATAATGCATATTAAACCCATGTGGTATTGCAATCAGGGCCGTCTTTAAGGCAGAGCAAAAGGGGCAGCTGCCCTGGGCCCCATCATTGTTGTTGGGCCCAAAGCAGCTGCCTCATACTTGCCAACTATCCCAGTTTAAATCCCCTTGTCCCTTGAAGTTTTAGTCCTGTGCTGTGTCTCAATATCTCAGTGTGAAGTTCTGGTACTAATGCTGCCCAGCTCTGCCCTATTGTTGTGTACAGACGACTCACCTGCAGACCCTGTGTTTACATGTAAATAACCAGCATTGATATGTAAATAGCGGTGGAATTCATAAGTAAATAGCTGTGGCCGGCAGCATTGATATGTAAATAAAGGTGGCAATAGTATGTATATCATGCCCCCCTGCAGTAAGGAGATGATGTGCTGTAACCTCTAGCAACCAATCAGTGAGCCGTATTACCGTACAGTAATCTCTAGCAACCAGTCAGTGAGCAGTATTACTGTACAGTAATCTCTAGCAACCAATTAACAAGCAGAAATCATTTGCTGTAACTTCTAGCAACTAATCAGTGAGCAGTATTACTGTACAGTAATCTCTAGCAACCAGTCAGTGAGGAGTATTACTGTACAGTAATCTCTAGCAACCAATCAGTGAGCAGTATTACTGTATAGTAATCTCTAGCAACCAATCAGTGAGCAGTATTACTGTACAGTAATCTCTAGCAACCTATCAGTGAGCAGTATTACTGTACAGTAATCTCTAGCAACCTATCAGTGAGCAGTATTACTGTACAGTAATCTCTAGCAACCAATTAACAAGCAGAAATCATTTGCTGTAACTTCTAGTAACTAATCAGTGAGCAGTATTACTGTACAGTAATCTCTAGCAACCAATTAACAAGCAGAAATCATTTGCTTTAACTTCTAGTAACTAATCAGTGAGCATTATTACTGTACAGTAATCTCTAGCAACCAATCAGTGAGCAGTATTACTGTACAGTAATCCCTAGCAACCAATCAGTGAGCAGTATTACTGTACAGTAATCTCTAGCAACCAATTAACAAGCAGAAATCATTTGCTGTAACTTCTAGCAACTAATCAGTGAACTGTAATGTGTGCTGTAACCTCTAGCAACCAGTCAGTAAGTAGTAATGATATGCTGTAAGCACTGGCAACCAATCACAATTGCTGCCTGATCAGGAACAGTAAACTGATTTTTAAGTCTAGTTGCTATTTATTGCAGATGGAGAGTGAAATTGCATGGGGGGGTTAGGGCAAGACAATTTTTGCCCAGGGACCAATCAATATTAAAGACGGCCCTGATTGCAATTCTTTACACCAGTGTGAATAAGCATTAAGTTGCCATATAGTAACAGTAGAGAATTTTCTTACAATTACCCAATCCTCTTCTCCTGTTTTCTTACAGTGATTTGTTGCTAAGAAAATCAAATTGATTGTCTATGGGATTGCTAACAGTGAGACTTTTAAAGCGATTTGTCGCTCTGACGCTCAGTGATTGAAATTCATCAGCGTTTTTAGCTCAGCGACAAAAATCGCTAGTAACAGTCTGAATGGTTTTCTATGAAATGTTGCTGCAATCACTATGCTTAGTTACAAATCGCTGAAGGAGGGTGATTTATAGCAGGAGTACAACCCAACGCTGCAGCAAATCACCTAGCACATTGCTGGCTATGAATTGCTCTTATTCGCCCGGCATTAGCAATTTGGATGATTTCTGCAAAGAATTCACCTGCCAGTGTTCAGCCTAACAACTAGTTGTTACACAGATTGAATAAAACGGGTTGATTTACTAAAACTGGAGAGTGCAAAATCTGGTGCAGCTGTGCATGGCAGCCAATCAGCTTCTAACTTCAGATTCTTCAATTAAGCTTTGAAAAAAAAAAAAAATGGAAGCCGAGTAAAATACATGGAGTAGCAATTGCACCCATTTGGAGTATTATGGGATTGATCGCAACTACATTCTCCTTGTGTAGCTCACGCCAGGTGCAGCCACTTGTTCCATCTGTGTAGTAATAGTTCGCTACTCCTTGCTATTTTAGCAAATTCCTAGCAATTTTAACCACTTGCCTACCAGGCCCTAACACCCCCTTCCTGCCCAGGCCATTTTTCAGCTTTCAGCGCTGTTGCACTTTGAATGACAATTACGCGATCATGCTACACTGTACCCAAACAAAATTTTTATCATTTTCTTCACACAAATAGAGCTTTCTTTTGGTGGTATTTAATCACTGCTGGGTTTTTTATTTTTTACAAAAAAAAAAGACTAAAAAATGTTGGGAAAAAAAAGTTTTTTTACTTTTTTTCTGTCAGTAAATTTTGGAACTAAGTAATTTTTCGCCTTCGTTGATGTGTGCTGATGAGGCAGCACCAATGGGCACTGATAGGCTGAACTGGTGGGCACTGATGAGGCGAAACTTATGGGCACTGGTGAGGTGGCACTGATATGCCGCAGTTATGGGCACTGATGGGAACTGTTAGGTGGCACTATTTGGCAATAATAGGTGGCACTAGCGGACACTGATAGGCAGCAGTGGGGGGCACTGATAGGCAGCACTGGTGGGCACGGATAGGCGGTACAGATGGGCATTGATGGGTGGCACTGATGGGTGACTGATGGGCATTGATGGACAGCAGTGATGGGCATTGATGGGCACCACTGATAGGTGGCACTGATTGCCAGCACTGTCTGGCATGGCTAATGTGCACTGATTTGTGGCACTTGTGGGCAGTGGTGGGCACTGATGGCTGCCACTGGTGGGCACTGTATGCTGGCATTGGAGGGCACTTTATGCTGGCGTTGGCAGGCACTGCGTTGTTACACTTTATTGTAGTCAGGGCACAGATGATCATTCTATTGGAACAATCATCTGTTTCAATAGAACACACACTAGGGAACACATTAATCCCTTGAGCTCCCTCTAGTGTTAACCCCTTCCCTGTCAGCGACATTTTTACAGTAATCAGTGCATTTTTATAGCACTGATCTCTGTATAAATGCTAATGATCCCAAAAATGTGTTAAAAGTGTCCGATGTGTCCGTCATAATGTTGCAGTCCTGATAAAAAAAATTAAAAAAATCGCAGATCGTCCCCAGCTGGAGTTTATAATAGTTATGTACATTGAATGACTTTTCTCTGTTTAGTTCCTTTTGCCAGATTGACTATGCTTCACTCAAAATACTTTCTATCTGGTTTAAGTTGCTCCAGTCGGAACATCTGACATTTTGTAATAAATGTATTTCCTGTTCACTTTATTGAAAATGTTAATAAAGAAATATTGAAATAAAAAAAAAAAAAAAAAAAAAAAAAACGCAGATCGCCGTCATTACTAGTAAAAAAATAATAAAAATGCCATAAAACTATCCCCTATTTTGTAGACGCTATAACTTTTGCTCAAACCAATCAATATGCGCATATATATATATATATATATATATATATATATATATATATATATATATATTTTTTTTTTTTTATTATGAATACATATCGGCCTAAACTGAGGAAAAAAAATAGTTTCTTTATATATTTTTGGGGGATATTTATTATAGCAAAAAGTAAAAATTAATGAGTTTTTTTCAAAATTGCCGCTCTTTTTTTGTTTATAGCGCAAAAAATTAAAACTGCAGAGGTGATCAAATAACACCAAAATAAATCTCTATATGTGGGAAAAAAAGGACTTCAACGTCGCACGACCGCGCAATTGTCACTTAAAGCGCAAAAAGTGCTCTGGTCAGGAAGGGGGTAAAAATCTTCTGGGGCTGAAGTGGTTAAGTAATCACCAGACCGAGGCTCTAGGCTCCCAGCTGGAGACGGCTCCACCCTGCAGACTGGAGGTCTGTAACTAGTCTGCTGCCTCTAAAATACACATAAGGGTTTTTATTGGTCATCAAAGGTCAATTGTGACAATATTATCAGCAACTATCACTCTCAATATGGTAGTAGTTTTGTTATTAAATCTATAGACATCTTTGTACTCAGATGACACCAATGTGCAGTGGAGTGTAGCACCCCCATACACACCAATCAGAAAGCAGCTGTCATTAGTCTGCCCACTTTATTTATTGGTCATCACAATACTAAAGGCCAATTGCTGCAGCTGTCTCAGCATAATCAGTCCCAGTCTAGAAATGTGTAATGAATGAAATATTTATATATATATATATATATATATATATATATATATATATATATATATAAAATATATAGCAATATATTGATTGTACACACAGGTGACACCAACTTGCAGTTCAGTATAGCACCCCATAACAGCTATCCCTAGTTTGCTTCCTCTAAGAAGTAAATCAGGCTTATTGGTCATCAATTGCCAATTGTGACAAAATCCTCAGCAATCATCATTCTCAATATAGTAGTAGTCATTTTTATAAATATACATTTTATAAATATATACATTGGTACTCAGGCAGTGCCAATTTGCAGTGGAGTGTAGCACCGCATAACCGCCGATCAGAAAACAGCTGTCACTAGTCTGCCCATTCTAAGGATTTTTATTGGTTCTCATAATGTTAAAGGCCAATTGTTACAATAGTCTGAGTAATCATCACTCCCAACGTAGAAATGTGTAATTAACCACTTCAGATTTGGCTGCCGAATGACCGGGCCATTTTTTGCGATTCCGCACTGTGTTGCTTTAACTGACAATTGCGCGGTCATGCGACGTTGCACGCAAACAAAATTGATGTCCTTTTTTTGCCACAAATAGAGCTTTCTTTTGGTGGTATTTGATCATCTCTGCAGTTTATAATTTTTGTGCTATAAACAAAAAAAGAGGGACAATTTTGAAAAAAAAAAACACAATATTTTGTACCTTTTGCTATAATAAATATCCCCATTTTTTTTTAAAAAAAAAGCTAATTTTTTCTCAGTTTAGGCTATAGTATATATATATATATAAATTTTCAACATATTTTTGGTAAAAAAAAAATGCAATAAGCATATATTGATTGATTGAAGTTATAGCATTTACAAAATAGGGGATAGATTTATAGCATTTTTATTATTATTTTTTTTTTTTTACTAGTAATGGCGGCGATCTGCGATTTTTATCATGACTGCGACATTATAGCAGACATATCGGACACTTTTGACACATTTTTGGGACCATCGGCAATTAGACAGAGATCAGTGCTATAAAAATGCACTGATTACTAGAAAAATGTCACTGGCAGGGAAGGGATTAACACTAGGGGGCGATCAAGGGGTTAACGGTGTTCCCTGTGTGTGTGTTCTAACTGTAGGGGGAGGGGACTGACCTAAAGGAAATTACATATTGTGGTTACTAGCTATTAGGAACTCACGAGCTGTCATTCCTCACGCACACGTCCCTGTTCTGCCTCTCGTGCCCGCGATCGCTCGTTGGCCATAAGCATCAGCACCCCCGCAGTGCAGTGGGCGCACCTGCTTTTCCGATCCTGCAAGCCAACGTATAGCTACGGCAATTTGTGTGATCGTGCCGACCTGCCGCAGTATAATGACATCGGCTGGTTGGCAAGCAGATAAAAAAAAAATACACACACACATATGTGTTTATATATATATATATATATATATATATATATATATATATATATATATATATAAAGGCCAGTATGGTGTCCTGAATTTATGGGAGGAGCCTGGAGGGTATTTAAGCAGCCCACTCGCCCATGCTCTCTGTCGGTTCAGTGCGCGATGCTACACGTCACTGGGCCGACTCTTCCCAGCTCACCGCATGTTCGTGAGTCTGTGCATTCGATCACAAGTGCATTGCGGCTTCTCCGTTCGTAGTCTTCGTCGGCAGTTCCCGCTCACTTTCGCAGGTAGTATTCAAACCTTTTGGTATCATGTGCAATGTTGCGATTCGTAATGCTTCCTGTCCTGCATCCCTTTTGTAAAAAAACCTGCCTCTGAGTTGTTGTCGCTCACGTGCCAACATCATTCGGCACAGGCTTAGAACATTCGTAAGTTCCTTCTGCCAAACATATGATTCATTTGTAAATCCAAGCCTCTGAGCTGTCCGATATCACTCGCAAGGCTTCATTGGTTATAAGATTCAATGTCTATGGGGTTGGCGTCTCATCCATTTACAGATGAGCATTTATTGTTTGTACGGGTTCTGTGGTTGATTGAGGTGGTAATTAGACCCACCTGGTACCTTGTCTACACTTGATTAGCCTGGGGGGGGGGGGGGGGGGGGGCTGGGTGGTTGGTATGTGTTCGGTTTCAGAGCAAGGGGTGGCATACACTCTACAACCAATTCGTATAAGATTCATTTAATACTCCTTACTACCGATTTGTATCGGATTCATTTCACACATTTTACAACCAATTTGTATCAGAGTCATTTCTCTTTACAACCGATTCATATCAGATACATTGCATACTTTCTACTGTTGCCATTTGTTGTTTTCCCTCATGCCGTGTGTTTTAGGTCCTGCAGTGGAACTTACGAATCGTTTGTACACGGTTCTTCTCTCATTTACCGTATTTATTGGCGAATAACATTTAAATGCCCTTCAATGCAGCCTTATCAGTGTCCATCTGCAGCCTTATCAGTGTCCATCTGCAGCCTTGTCCAGTGTCATTGCAGCCTTTTCAGTGTCACGTTGGGTGCCGCTGAGATACACAGAGCCGGTCCTGTGTATGTCGGCTTCTCTCGGCTCCTCTTGGCTCCTCTCGCAGTCCCGCGCTATGATGGACATAACACAGGTCCAATGGCATGACTGTGGGCGGAGCCGAGTGCCGCCGATATACACATAGCCGAGTGTACTCAGCTAGGCTTGGTTCCTCTCGGCTCTGCTCACAGTCACGCCCAGTCCCTGTGTTATGTCCATCACAGGGCGGGACTGGGCATGACTGTGACCGGAGCCGAGCCTAGCTGAGTACACTCGGCTATGTGTTTATATTGGTGGCGCCCGCTCCTCCGCTCACAATCAACGGGGGATCAGCGTATAACACGCACCCATGATTTTCTCCTTATTTTAAGGGGAAAAAAGTCAGTGTTTTACGCGATAAATACGGTATTTACCAAACCAAAGTTATTTTCTATGCATCATGCATGGCGTCACACCACACTCTTCGGTTGTGTTGCACAGCCGCTCCAGTCCAATGTGAACCCAGTCGCACGGTCACAGTTTCAGGTAGGATTCTTTACCGTGTTTGTCATGTCAAAATTTGTGGCCACTCGTGGTACAATGTGTTCAGTTCCCACAGTGGAACTTACGAATTATTCATACGCACTTCTCGCGTTCTATTTTCTACACCAAAACTTGTTGTTTTGCCTCATGCACAGCATCACGCCCCACCTCCCTGATATGTTGAACTCAGGCCACAGTCTGCCGTGAACTCACTCGCATGGCCCACTGTCGCAAGTAAGATTTGTTACCACATTCTTTATGTCCTATCAATTCGTTACCATTCGTTGTCTCCCATATTGTTCGTTAGTTGCCCCCTACGGAACCTACGAATGACACGGACGTTATCCTTATCCATTATACTGCTCACTTAGGGGTACAGTAAGCCACCAAACAAACCAGGCGTTTCTATCCTTTTCTCAGTAACCCAATTCTCGTTCGTTGAGGCCATGAAAAACCGTCTCAGCAGCCTGACACTCTTGTTGAGACCCTTGCAAAACGCAATTTTGTCTCAGCTACCCCTCATTCATTAAATTTTTTTTTTTTTTTAAACCCTTTTACCACCACGCAATCTGGCCTAGCAATCTGACACCTGTTGAGACCCTTGCAACCATGCAAATCATCTCAGCAGCCTGACACCCTTGTTAAGACCCTTGCAAAATGCAACATCGTCTCAGCAACCTCTTACTTTAAAAAATAAAAAAAATAAACAAATGAATAAATAAAATATAAACAAATACCGCCTTTGTCACCACGCAATCTCGGCCCAGCAATCAGTGGCGTAACTAGAACCTTCAGGGCCCCGATGCAAGAAACCATGAAGGGCCCCCCTGAACCCCAGCCAGGGCCCTTCCCTCCGAGTCTGGTGGTGGAACTCTAGGGTGTGGTCACAGGTATGACCTTTGTGAGCCCTGTAGTTCCACCACTGGTATCAGTAGTTTTTTTTAATTATTTTATTTTTAGGTGCCCCATTGGGGGACTGTCCCTAGGCAGGATGGGGTCCCCGTCCCCAGAAGAGATTAGGTCCTTTTCTCCAGGGCAGATGAAGTTACTGCCCCCAGGTCCCCAGGGGATGGGGGTCCCTGTCCCCACGTGAGAAGGGGTCCCTGTCCCCAGGGAGAGATGGAGGGGGTGTGCAATGGCGCACTCATCCATGTTGGCCTGGGCTCCATCCAGTGTGCCTGCAGTGTCCTCCGGCAAGCCGGCTCTCATAGGGCTGCACTGCATCTGTGTGCTTAAAGTTTGTTTACCCGGGAGAAGTATGCAGTGCAGAGTGGGCCAGACTAGGGGGGGGGGGGGGCAGGACTCTGGCTGGGGAGAACAGACATCGGACTGAGCGGCAATGCATGGAGCAGGAGAGGGGTACTTTGAGGAGCCGGCCGAGGACACAGGTCATGCGGGAATGCACAACTAAAGAGCAGCCAGTGTGATATTCGAGCATGGAGCTCTGCTAGTCACCCTCCACCTCCAGCCACCCATATGCATGGTGCACTGGTACCCCTAGCTGCCTATGCTGCTGCCGGCCATATGTAGAGGGGGCTGCATGGGCCCCCTGCATCACAGGGCCCGGTTGCAGTCGCGACTGCTGCACCCCCTATAGTTACGCCCCTGCCAGCAATCTGACACCTGTTGAGACCCTTGCAACCACGCAATATCATCTCAGCAGCCTGAAACCCTTGTTGAGACCCTTGCAAATGCAATACCGTCTTAGCAGCCCCACACTCATCGAGACCCTTACAACCACGCAATACCGTCTCGTGCAACCTCCCACTCATCAAGATCTTTGTGACCACCCAGTCTCGCCCCAGCAACCTGACATTCATTGAGACCCTTGCAGCCAGACAAATCATCTTAGGCCTCATGTACACTGCTGCTGGTAAACAGATGTTTAGGGCACGTTCACACTGCCAGCACCTGGGCGTCGGCATTAAAGCGACACTATTTTTAGCAGCAATTTACCGTCGTTTTTGCAGTGCTTTTCGGCCACTAGCGGGGACCTTTTAACTCCCGCTAGTGGGCGAAAAAGGGTTAAAACCACCCGCAAAGCCCCAATGCAGTGCCGCTTTGCCAGCGGTTCAGCGGCGATGCCCATTGATTTCACCGCTTCTACAGCGCTGCAAACAAGCTGCTTGTTGAGGTCCTGCCAGCGCAGCACCCCAGTGTGAAAGCAGTCGGGCTTTCACACTGGGATTGCAGCTGAGACTTTTTTTTCAGGCGCTTTACAGTTTTAAACGCTAAAGCGCCTGAAAACCACCTCCAGTGTGAAAGGGGAGCAGTTGGGCATTTATTTTTTCTGCTGCCCCTGAACTCTATGTTATCTTATCAGTGCATGTACACAGGGTGGTTTATAGTCGTTTCTAGGCAGTTGAGTTTAGAAGCTTTTTGGGACGCAAAAAAAAAAAGGGTTCAGACGGCTGTTCAGAGGCATTTGAAACGCCAAATGCCTGTAACAGCTTGTAAACGCGGTAACTCACATTTAGCAGCGTTTCGTTTAGTCGTTTTCATTTTAACAAAAAAAAAGTCAGGCAATATTGTCTCAGCAGATTGCCACTCATTTGAGACCCTTGCAAAACGCAATATCATCTCAGCAGTCTCACACTCGTCTAGACCTTTGTGACCACGTAATCTCGTCTCAGCAACCTGACACCCGTTCAGACCCTTGCAGCCATACAAAATCGTCTCAGCAGCCTGCCACTCATTTGAGACCCTTGCAAAACGCAATATTGTCTCAGCAACCCCTCACTTGTCAAGACCCTTGCAACCACGCAATTTCATCATAGAAAAAATAAATAAATAAATAAACAAAAGAAAACAAAAAAAAAAACTCAAACTCATACTCATCAAGACCCTTGCAATCACGCAATATCGTCTCAAAACAACTTCATACTCATCGAGACCCTTGCAACCACGCAATATCATCTCAAAACAACTTCATACTCATCGAGACCCTTGCAACCATGCAATGTCGTCTCAGCAAACCAGACTGAGACCCTTGCAACCATGCAATGTCATTTCATAAAACAAACCTTCAAACTTATCGAGACCCCCCTGAAACCACGAAATATCGATCCAGCAACCTGACACTCACTGACACCCTTGCCACTATGCAATATCGTCTCCAGTAGTATAAAACACTTTGTGGCATGCAACTACCTGCTAACCCGCATACAAACTAACTTGCAAACACACCTCAGTGACAAACAATCAGCCACACAAACACGCATCGGCACCTAGTTTGCCATTCAGCTACAGTGGCACACAGGCCACTCATCTTTTCTCCGTCTTTCCATCCATTACCAGGTTGGACTTTATCTCCTCAGATCAAATAAATAAATAAATAGGTGGGAAAGATCATACAATTAGCATCTTCACCAGGGTCAGTCGCATGACGGGGTGAGACAGTTAATGTCAGGTAAAGTCACACCAGGCCCACCGTCAGATAATTTTTTGCACCTCTATGACTCCCTGCTCACCGAACAACCAGGCAGACCACCGGCAGATCTAGACAGGTTGATGATAGTGTTCAGCAATCTCAACGTTCCCATAGCTGAGCATAAAGTGGAAGGGCCGGCACACTCTACCACCTTCCTAGGTGTCACTCTGGACTTGCATGCCATAGCCTGCCCCCCAACAAACTAGCCCTTACCAGGACAGATATCCACGACTTCTCCCGGGCACAAGGGTGCACCATGAGGCAGTCGCAATCATTACTAGGGATGCTGAACGTCGCAATGAGGATTATTCCTCAAGGACGGTCCTTTATATCACAGCTTTTAGTTTTTCTCACACCAGTGCAAGATCCAGACCAAGTTCTCAAACTGGACCAAGCATCAGTAGCAGACTTTGCTTTGTGGGACACGTTTCTCACCAGCTGGAACGGCATTTCAATGTTCATCCCGGCAGTGCATCCACGAGGTCCGCTGCCTTTTATCGGCCACCCCGGTTCGCAAAACTTTGTGCCACAGAAATTCTCCTACATTTCTGCTTTCGCCCAGTCTTCATCACTCTTCAAGCTGTATCCCATCATGGCAGCTGCTTAAGTCTGGGGCCACATTTGAACAGGACAGACAATGCTCTTCACCACGGACAATCAGGCCACAGTCGACATCATCGATAAAGGTAGATCCAAATCACTCCCCATCATGTCCTTCCTGCGCAAGCTCGTGCAGCTGTCACTCCGTCACCAGTTTAATATCTTCTGTAGACATATTCCAGACAATGCAAAATTGCAGCTGATGAGCTGTCCCGTTTCAGCCCTACTTTGTTTTTTCAGCAGGAGCCTGGAGTCAGCCCAACAACTAATACTGTCCCGCACCGGTCGTTGCTGATGATGGACTGAAGTCGCATCTCACCAATGTAACCCAGCTCATTAACCACTCCTTGGCACACAATACACTGAAGGCCTATGGCACTGCTTAGAACACTTACCGCAAGTTTTTGGCATCTTGCCCCGGAGCAGCGACATTAGACACATCCTAGCCTTCATATTAAATTGCCACACACAGCTGGTCCTTTCTCACAATAATATCATGGGCGCCCAGTATTTCCTGTCCTTACAGGACCCCAGTAAACCGTCAGTATTCTTGGCCCATGCAGTCAAGTCCCTCCTACAGGGCATAAAGAAGCACCAACCCGTAGTCAGTGGCAAACACCTACCTATCACGAGTGCCCTCTTCAGGGACATGTCTGAAACCCTTACTCGCTCTCCACTTGGGGCTTTGCTCAGCCTAGTCATCCAGGCGACCATCTACGGTTTCCTACAACCTAGTGAATTTACCATCAGCGGCTCCAGCAGTCAGACACCCTTCATCTCACAGTCTGCAAAACGCAAAAAAACAGCCCTTGGGTTGACATCAACCTGTTTCAGACTAACAACGCCTGGTGCTCAGAGATGGTGCTCGACTGACTACTGTCCCATCTACCCAGCCAATCTGATGGTAGCTTATTGCTACCCTTTCTAACCAGCCCCCTGAGTGGCAGCCAGTTTATCAAGCATGTCAGGATCCTCCTAAGCAACTTGGGCTTCAACCCCAGTCATTCCTCTGGACATTCCTTCCAGTTTGGAGCAGCCTCAGCTGCCTCCCAACATGGAGTATCAAGAAACTAGGCCGATGGAAGTCTGCTTTTTTTGCCACATGCATCCCAAATCTTTAGAAGGAAATGGCACAAGCCTTTACCAAGCTGGCTCAATAAACACAAGAATCAATTAAGAGTTATTCCCTTAACTCAGTCTTTTGCCCCCTTTTCTTGACATACCGACCAGACCATCAAGGCACACTTCAAGTCTATTTATGTTGTAAGTCTTGTCCGTGCTTATGTGATCCACATGTCTCTCGGTCATAGGGCCAAGACCATAAATAAGAAGGCCAATATGGTGGCCTGAATTTATGGGAGGCGCCGGACGGTATTTAAGCAGCCTACTCAACCATGCTCTTTGTCAGTTCAGTGCGCGATACCCTCCCGCCCCTTCCCTTTTTCAGGGCACTTCTCAGCACATCCTTCTTCATAAACTACCCATTACTTAACTTCCACCAAGGCATTTATTTTGTAAGTCTTGTCGCGTGTTTATGTGATCCACATCTCTCTTGGTCATGGGGCCACGATCATAAATATAAATATATATATGTATGTGTATATATATATATATATAATATATATATATATATATATTTTTTTTTTTTTCATAAAAATACTACTACTATAATTTAAGCTCCCACTAGTCTGTACATTCTAAATAAAACACATAAGGTTTTTTACTGGTCGCCAAATGCTGGTTGTTACATTATTCTCAAGAATCATCACCTCCTTATATAGTAGTATTTTTACAAACACTTAAGCCTCGTACACACGGTACGATTGTTGGCAGGGTATTGTCTGTTGACAGACTGTTGTCTTAAAATCTTACCGTTAGTACGCTCATTTTGACAGCTGTTGGCCAACAAATGTTGGATGACAGGCTAGTAAATGTAGAGGCGGGCTCCTGAAGAGCACGCGCTATGTTTGGGTAAAGTTTTAACTTTGTCTCTGGTGGCAGGCGTGGAACTATGGTCTGGTCAGGCGCTTAAGTTACTCTCTTTCAGGGTCAGGTCAGTGGGAGTGGCCCCTTTCACTGTGCCCTCTGGGTCCAATATGCTATGCTGATTAGATGGTCCTGGTCCTCCTGACTAGCCCCCGGGAAGGCTGTGGCCTGGGGTGCGGTTCCACCGAATTTTAATGCCTCAGGGCTGGCTAGCCCAAGGCATGGAAACTAGAGGAGGATTCTGAGGTGGATGGGTGCCGTCTCTGGTCCGGGAGAGACCCATTGGACTTTGAGCATTCCAGGGGAGGACTCTTCAGAAAAACCCCATGTGTGAGTTTGCTTTTCTTAACAAGAGCCTGGAAGGGCTGAAGTAACCGAGAGAATCCAGTCTTGTGGATATCGCCAAGCAGGCTGAAAGATCCGGGTATCCTACAAGTGTTCTACAGCTTAGTTTCCCAAGTGCTCTACAACGTTTGTTCCTGAGTAAGCACCTTGTTGGCTGCTAGGCCTTGTGAGAGAGGGACTGTCCAACCTGAGTGTTCATCCAGCTGCGAATGGCTATTCTCTGGATGCAGTCAAAGTAAGCAAGTTCTTCAATGTTTATAGACTTTGACACTAATGCCTCATGCACACGATCAAACAATCCAGTGGAAAAGTCCGCCGTACAATCCGCCCCTGTGTAGGCTCCGGCAGACTTTTTTTACCCAAAAGTCTGGCGGACTAAGAAAGTAGTTTTGCACTCCAATCTGTCCGCCGGTGGACAGTACGGCCGTGTGTGTGCCAGTCCGCCGTACTTTTGAAATGAACGGACTTTTCCCACCCGGAGAAAAGTCCGCTCATTTTGAGCGCGTCTCCAGGTAGTCAGGGCCAGCGAAGGAGGCGTCGCTGGCCCCGTCACCTGGTATGGACTTAAAGGGGAATCCCTACGCCAAAAAATCGGCGTGGGGGTCCCCCTTAGGTCCATATCAGACCCTTATCCGAGCACGCTACCTGGCCGGCCAGGAAAGGGGGTGGGGACGAGCGAGTGCCCCCCCTCCTGAGCCGTACCAGCCCGTGTACCCTCAACATGGGGGGGTGCCTTGGGGAAGGGGGGGCGCGCGGCCTCCCCCACCCCAAAGCACTTTGTCCCCATGTTGATGAGGACAAGGGCCTCTTCCCGACAACCCTGGCCGTTGGTTGTCGGAGTCTGTGGGCGGGGGGGCTTATTGGAATCCGTGAGCCCCCTTTAATAAGGGGGCCCCCGGATCCTGGCCCCCCACCCTATGTGAATGAGTATGGGGTACAATGTACCCCTACCCATTCACCTGTGAAAAAAAGTAAAAAAAAAACACAACACACAAGGGTTAAAATAGTTTATTGCACAGCTCCGGGGGTCTTCTTCTGTCTTTGGGGGTCTTCTCGCCGGACTCCTCCGCTATCTTCTGCTCTTTTGCTAGCTCTTTCACTAGCAGAGGAGCCCGTCTTTCTTCTTCGCCGCCGCCCTCTTCTTCCGACTTCGGGGGTCTTGTCTCCCTCTTCGGGAGTCTTGTCCCCCTCTTTGGTTATTCTTGCCGGGCCACCGCGCCTTCTTCTAGCTCTTTTACTAGCGGTGGCCCGGTCTTCTGTCGCCGCTGCCGCCGTCTTCTGTTCTTCTCTTCTGGAGATGTTGCCTCGTCGCTGTCTCCGGTCACAATGGCAGGGACGCGGCGTGCGGCGACTTATATAGGGACATCACCGGATGATGTCCCCGCCCATTATGATGTCACAGTCCTAGCATCCTCTGGGATTTTAACCCTATTTTAACCCTTGTGTGTTGATTTTTTTTTTTTTTTACTTTTTTGCACAGGTGAATGGGTAGGGGTACATGGTACCCCATACTCATTCACATAGGGTGGGGGGCCGGGATCCGGGGGCACCCTTATTAAAGGGGCTCACGAATTCCGATAAGCCCCCCGCTCGCAGACCCCGACAACCAACGTCCAGGGTATTCGGGAAGAGGCCCTTGTCCTCATCAACATGGGGACAAGGTGCTTTGGGGTGGGGGTGCTACGTGGCCCCCCCTTCCCCAAGGCACCCCCATGTTGAGGGCACCCGGCCTGGTACGGCTCAGGAGGCGGGGGTGCTCGCTCAACCCCACCCCCTTTCCTGGCCGGCCAGGTAGCGTGCTCGGATAAGGGTCTGATATGGACCTGGGGGGGGGGGTCCCCACGCCAATTTTTCGGCGTAGGGATTCCCCTTTAAGTCCATACCAGGTGACGGGGGGCCAGCAACGCCTCCTTCGCTGGTCCCGGCTACCTGGAGACGCGCTCAAAATGAGCGGACTTTCCTCCGCGTGTGTGGGCGAGTCCGTTCATTTCAAAAGTACGGCGGATAGTCCGGCGGACTTAGTACGCCATATTAGTCTGCTGCAAAAGTACCGTGTGTGGGCAGGTAGCTCATTCGGAAAGTCCGGCGGACAGTCCGGCAGAAAGTCCGCCAGACTAAGTCCGCCTGATAGTCTGCTACGTGTGTACGCGGCATAAGAGTACCTGAATTCCTTCCCAAACCTCTGATCCCAAGTTGAAAGACTGTTCAATGGTTGAAGTTTGCAAATAAAATCCATTCAACTGGATCTATTGTCAGTCTCAAGTTACTGGGTCATCTACCACGGGACATCCCCTAGACGTGCAACAAGGAGAAGCGGAAGGTAGTGGTAAGCCCAAAAATAAGCAGCAGCTCCTTCGGGGGTTAGTGCTACATACATTTTCAGCAGACAACAGTTTAACATCAGATTTTCGTATGGTCATTACACAAATCCGTCACACAAAAGACGAAAAGTACAAAAGCATGCTCGCAAACAATGCTTACCAAACACGAAATTAGCAGAAGGGGCCCAAGGGTTGGCGCTCAAGAGCTGAAATTCCATGTAGTATGTCACTATGTTCATGTTTGTTTCACAACAATTGTGTACCATTAGTATGCAAGACAAGATCCTGGCACGCGCCCTTTTTAAAAAAAATCAGACGCTCGGTTGGCCAACAATCGTATCGTGTGTCTGAGGCCGCGTACACACGCACGGACTGTTTGCCCAACCTTGTTCGTCAAACAGTTTCGGCAAACAGTCCGCTCAAAATTTGCATGAGCGGACTTGCCCACACACGAGCGGACTGTTTGACGAACAAGGTTGGGCAAACAGTTCGCTCAACTTTTGAAATGAACGGACTCGCCCACGTAAGGAGGAGGCAAATCTGCCCATTTCGAGCGCGTGTACAGGTAGGCGGGGCCCGCGAAGGAGACGTCGCGGGCTCCGCCGCCTGGAATGGGCTTAAAGGGGAACCCCAACGCCGAAAAAATCGGCGTGGGGGTTCCCCCAAAGTCCACACCAGACCCTTGTCCGAGCACGCTACCCGGCCGGCCAGGAAAGGGGGGCGAGCGAGCGCGCCCCCCCTCCTGAGCCGTACCAGGCCGCGTGCCCTCAACATGGGGGGTGCCTTGGGGAAGGGGGGGCCGCGCGGCCCCCCCACCCCAAAGCACCTTGTCCCCATGTTGATGAGGACAAGGGCCTCTTCCCGACAACCCTGGCCGTTGGTTGTCGGGGTCTGCGGGCGGGGGGCTTATCGGAATCCGGGAGCCCCCTTTAAGAAGGGGGCCCCCGGATACCGGCCCCCCACCCTATGTGAATGAGTATGGGGTACAATGTACCCCTACCCATTCACCTGTGAAATAAAGTACAAAAAAAAACACAACACAGGGAAAAAATATTTTATTGCACAGCTCCGGGGGGTCTTCCGTCTTCGGGGGTCTTCTCGCCGGACTCCTCCGCTATCTGTGTGTAGCTCTTTTACTAGCGGAGGAGTCCGGCTTTCTTCCTCCCCGCCGCCGGCCTCTTCTCCCGACTTCGGGGGTCTTGTCCCCCTCTTCGGTTCTTCTGCCGGGCCACCGCGCCTTCTTGTAGCTCTTTTACAGGCGGTGGCCCGGTCTTCTGTCGCCGCTGCCTTCCGTTCTTCTGTCGCCGCCTTCGGTTCTTCTGCCGGGCCACCGCGCCTTCTTGTAGCTCTTTTACAGGCGGTGGCCCGGTCTTCTGTCGCCGCTGTCGTCGCCGCCGCCGCCTTCCGTTCTTGTTCTTCTTCTTGTTCTTCTTCTTCTTCTCCTGGAGATGTTGACTCGACGAGCTCTCCGGCCGGAATGCCAGGGACACGCTCCGCTGCCACTTATATAGTGACAATGGGGCGGTGTCACATGGTATATGTCACATGGGTTGGTCACATGGTGACCCCGCCCCCTTACGATGTCATAGTCCCCATGTGACATCAACCCATGTGACCAACCCATGTGACATATACCATGTGACACCGCCCCATTGTCACTATATAAGTGACCGCACAGCGCGGCTCTGGCATTCCGGCCGGAGAGCTCGTCGAGTCAACATCTCCAGGAGAAGAAGAAGAAGAACAAGAAGAAGAACAAGAACGGAAGGCGGCGGCGGCGACGACAGCGGCGACAGAAGACCGGGCCACCGCCTGTAAAAGAGCTACAAGAAGGCGCGGTGGCCCGGCAGAAGAACCGAAGGCGGCGACAGAAGAACGGAAGGCAGCGGCGACAGAAGACCGGGCCACCGCCTGTAAAAGAGCTACAAGAAGGCGCGGTGGCCCGGCAGAAGAACCGAAGAGGGGGACAAGACCCCCGAAGTCGGGAGAAGAGGCCGGCGGCGGGGAGGAAGAAAGCCGGACTCCTCCGCTAGTAAAAGAGCTACACACAGATAGCGGAGGAGTCCGGCGAGAAGACCCCCGAAGACGGAAGACCCCCGGAGCTGTGCAATAAAATATTTTTTCCCTGTGTTGTGTTTTTTTTTGTACTTTATTTCACAGGTGAATGGGTAGGGGTACATTGTACCCCATACTCATTCACATAGGGTGGGGGGCCGGTATCCGGGGGCCCCCTTCTTAAAGGGGGCTCCCGGATTCCGATAAGCCCCCCGCCCGCAGACCCCGACAACCAACGGCCAGGGTTGTCGGGAAGAGGCCCTTGTCCTCATCAACATGGGGACAAGGTGCTTTGGGGTGGGGGGGCCGCGCGGCCCCCCTTCCCCAAGGCACCCCCCCATGTTGAGGGCACGCGGCCTGGTACGGCTCAGGAGGGGGGGAGCGCTCGCTCGCCCCCCTTTCCTGGCCGGCCGGGTAGCGTGCTCGGACAAGGGTCTGGTGTGGAATTTGGGGGAACCCCCACGCCGATTTTTTTCGGCGTTGGGGTTCCCCTTTAAGCCCATTCCAGGCGGCGGAGCCCGCGACGTCTCCTTCGCGGGCCCCGCCTACCTGTACACGCGCTCGAAATGGGCGGACTTTCCGAGCGGGAACAGTCCGCTCATTTCGAAAGTACAGCGGACAGGCCCACACACGGGCGGACTGTTCGCTCAAACACAGTTTCAGCGGACAGTTTTTCGGAATTTCCGAAAGACTTTGTCCGTCCAACTGTCCGCTGAAACTGTCCGCTGAAAGCCCACACACGGGCGGACTGTCCGCCCAAACACTGTTCAGCGGACAAGGTTGGGCGAACAGTCCGCCCGTGTGTACGTGGCCTGAGGCTTTAGACATCCCTCACATGCAGTGCAGTGGAGTGTGTCACCCTATAACAGCCAATCAGAAAGCAGCTCTCACTAATCTACCTACTCTAAGAAAAGCGTGAATAATTTTATTGCTTATCACAATGCTAAGACCCCTTTCACACCGAGGGCATTTTGCAGGCGGTATAGTGTTAAAAATAGCGCCTGCAATCCAACCTCAAACAGCTGCTGCATTGTCCATTGGAGCGGTGCGCTGGCAGGATGTCAGGAAAAGTCCTGCCAGCAGCTTCTTTGGAGCGGTGAAGGAGCGGTGTGTATTACCGCTTCTCCACCGCTGCTCCCCATTGAAATCAATGGGGCAGCGTGGCTATACTGCCGGAAAAACGCCACTATTGTGGCACATTGCGGGCAGTTTTTACCCTTTCTTGGCCACTAGCGGGGGTTAAAGGCGCCCTGCTAGTGGCCGAAATGCACTGCAAATCCGATGGTAAAACCCCGCTAAAAATAACGGTGTTTTAACCGCCGATGCTATGGGCGGCTCGGACGGAAAGGGCTGCAATGGTGCGCAGCATCTGATAACAGCCAATCAGAAAGTTACTAGTCTACCCACTGTAACACCCCTTTCACACCAGGGCGTTTTGCAGGTGCTATAGCGTTAGAAATAGCGCCTGCAATCCGCCCTAAAGAAGCTGCACCATTGTGCGGTGCGCTGGCAGGACGTCAGAAAAAAGTCCTGCCAGCAGCTTCTTTGGAGTGGTGAAGGAGCAGTGTTTTTACCGCTCCTCCACCGCTGTTCCCCATTGAAATTAATGGGGCAGCGCTATAATGCCGCCGGCAAAACGCTGCTATTGCGGCATATTGCCAGCGGTTTTAACCCTTTCGCGGCCGCTAGCGGGGGGTAAAAGCACCCCGCTAGCGGCCGAAATGCGCCGCAAATCCGGTGGTAAAACGCCACTAATAATAGCCGTGTTTTACCGCCGACGCAAAGGGTGGTGTGGTGTGAAAGGGGTCTTAGGCTTTTTTTATTGGTTATCATAATGTTAAAGGCCAATTGCGACAATATTCTCAGCTACACCCCACTGCATTTTGGTGTCATCTGAGTGTATAAATGTCTGGGACAGATATGAACCACATAAACAAGACACAAGACTTACAACATAACATAGACCTGAGGTGTGCCCCTGGTTTGCTGGCCAGTATGTCAAAAAAGGGGGCATACCCAAAATAAGTAATGGATGATTTTGGAGAGAAATGTGCTGAGGAGTGCCCTGAAAAAGGGGAATGGGATATATATATATATATATATATATATATATATATACACACACACATACACAATCAGATGGCACCAACATGCAGAATATTGTCAATTGGTCACAATTGGCCTTTAAACTTGTGACGACCAATAAAAAAATCCTTACAAGTCGGGGACAGACTAGTGACAGCTGCTTTCTAATTGGCTGTTACCGGATGCAACACTCCACTGCAGGTTGGTGTCATCTGAGTGTAAAGATATAATATATGTTGATGGAAGTGATGATATGATATATATATTGATGGAAGTGATGATTTCTGAGAATAGTGTAACAACTGACCTTTAGCATTGTGATGAGCCATATAAATATGAGTAAAAGTATGTGTATAGGAAGATTAGTGAGATCTGTTTTCTGATTGGCTGTTACAGCCAGGGTGCTATACTCCACTGCATGCTGGTGTCCTCTGAGTGATGTCTATGTACTTAGAAAAATACTACTATATTGGCAGTGATGATTGCTGAGAATAATGTAACAATGAGCCTTATTTGTTGTAGAATGCACAGACAAGTGAAGCTCTCAATTATAGTAGTAGTATTTTTATCTTATGAATGTATATACAGAGTGTGTGTATGTATATAAATCCTATAAATATCCTATACAGGCATACCCCACTTTTAAGTACACAATGGGGTTTATTTACTAAAGCTGAAAAGTGCAAAATCAGGCTCACTTCTGCATAGAAACCAATGAGCTTCTAACCCCAGCTTGTTCAATTAAAGGGATTGTAAAGTGATTTTCTTTTTAAATAACAAACATGTTATACTTACCTCCACTGTGCAGCTCGTTTTGCACAGAGTGGCCTCGAACCTGCTCTTCTGGGGTCCCTATAGCCCTATAGCCGCTCACTGTATTACACGGCCCCGCCCCCCGGCGCTCCGCATCAGTGGATGTGATTGACAGCAGCACGAGCCAATGGCTGCGCTGCCTTCAATCCATCCACTACAGCCAATCAGCGGGTGGAAAGGACGTCGGGGGACGAGCGCGGGACTTTCGAGGGGTGAGGTAAGTAAAACAGGGGGTGCTGGGGGCGCAGGCACTGTCAGATGTTTTTTCACCTTAATGCATAGAATGCATTAAGGTGAAAAAACATTTACCTTTACAACCCCTTTAAGCTTTTGTAATAAAACCTGGAAGCTCATTGGTTTCTATGCAGAAGGGAGCCTGATTTTGTAGTGGGGTATGCCTGTAAATATATCCTATAAATATCCTATATATATATATATATATATATATATATGTTTGTTTATATATGTTTTGTATGTGTGTGTGCGTGTGTATATATATATATATATATATATATATATATATATATATATATATGTTTGTTTATATATGTTTTGTATATGTGTGTGTGTGTGTGTGTGTGTATAAATCCTATAAATATCCTAAATATCATATATATATATATATATATATATATATATATATATATATATATATATATATATACATATATATATAATGTTTGTTTATATATGTTTTGTATATATGTGTGTGTGAATGTATATAAATCCCATAAATATCCTATAAATATATCCCAAATATCCTATAAATATATGTTTGTTCATATATGTTTTGTATGCATGTGTGTGTGTGTGTGTGTATGTGTGTATATATATATATATATATATATATATATATATATATATACACACACACACAAATAATGTATATACATTTATTTGAGTTTTTTATACATATATATATATATATATATATATATATATATATATAGTTTGTTCCATTTTTTATTTTATTTTTAATCATCAGCAATCATCATCTCCAATATACTCACAGTATTAAAAAAAAATAAAAAATGAAACAAACTATATATATATATATATATATATATATATATATATATATATATATATATATATACACACACACACAAATAATGTATATACATTTATTTGAGTTTTTATACATACATACATATATATATATAGTTTGTTTCATTTTTTATTTTTTTTTAATACTGTGAGTATATTGGAGATGATGATTGCTGAGAATATTGTCACAATTGGCCTTTAACATTGTGATAACCAATACAAATCCTTATTTGTTTGTATATATATATATATATATATATATAATGTGTGTATATAGTTGTATATAGTTGCTGAGTGCATGTGTTGGATGTTGGTGGTGTATGTGTCTGTCTGATGTGTCCCCTTTATCTCTTTGTCTCACCCTGTTTCTCCCCAGATCCCCCCCTCCACCCCCTCCATCCCTTTGTCTTCCAGCTCCTCTCCCTCTCTCTCCTCTCTCAAGTGTTTTCAATTTTATTCTGAGTGGAATTAACTACCCCTGATGTCAAATTGCCGCCGAAATCGATAATAATATCTTTACAAAAGAGGATATTCTTCTCTCTCCGAACGGCTTCTGAAAAATGGAAAATTTAGTCGAAATTGATTCATTACTTGACACTTTATAGGCCGGCCTGGGTATTGATCGCGTCTTGTCATGTCCCATCTCCCCTAATCGAAGTTGAAGTCCAATGTCGATGCTGGTATTTTTCATAATTCCAGGAGTGCAGACAGACACAAAAACAGACACATTCACCCCCCCCCCCCCCACCCACCCCTTCTTCATTCCCTGTGCCCCCACAACTGCCAGTGCAGCTACCTTCTGCCAAGCTGAACCCCCGAACCCCCAAAAAGAGGGGTCATCAGACTCCCCCCCAATGCACCTTCGTAGGTCCTGATAGGCGTCCTTATTATCAGATAGTGAATCGGAGTCTAAGGTCACATGGTACACTATCCAAGACCCCAGATCTAGCCATAGGGCACCCCAAAAAATTTAGAGCACCCCACTTCATACTTGTATACCACATACCTGCCGGTAGGTGGACGCTGCTCTCTAGCGCATGACGTGTTAGGTTAGTGCTTCAGAATCCAATGTAGTGGCCCAGAACCCCAAACTAAACGATGGGGCACCCCGAAATGTCACTTCACCCGTTTTTTTTCCATATTGCTGTGGGTTGTTCACATACCTGACATTGCTCTTATACAGCTTTAGGTATTGGGACAGAGGCTCAGGGTCTAATGTACAGCATTCCGAACCCCAAATTGAGCGATAAGGCACCCCAAAATGTCAGGGCACCCTATTTCATACTTATATAAAATATACCTGCCGGTAGGTAGACGCTGCTCTCATGTGATTTGAGGTGTTAAGTTGGTGGCTCAGGATCCAATATATAGTCGTCCAGAACCCCAAACTGAACGATGGGGCAGCATAAAATGTCAGTGCACCCCTTTTTTCATACTGCTGTGGGTTGTTCACATACCTGCCAGAAGTAGACAGTGCTCTTATACAACTTTAGGGGGTGGGACAGAGGTTCGGGGTCTAATGCAAGCATTCCGAACCCCAAACTGAGCGATAAGGCACCTCAAAATGTCAGAGCACCCCATTATATACTTATATAAAACATACTGGTAGGTAGACGATGTTCTTATATGAGTTGAGCTGCTGGTAAATTGGGAGCTCAGGATCCAATGTAGTCACCCAGAACCCCAAACCAAAGGATGGGGCAGCCCAAAATGTCAATGCACCCCTTTTTTCATACTGCTGTGGGTTGTTAACATACCTGTCAGAAGTAGATAGTGCTCTTATATATATATATGTAGGTGTTGGGACCGGGGCTCGGGGACTAATGCACGCAGTACGAACCCCAAACTGAGCGATCATGCACCCCAAAAGGTCAGCGCATTCCTTTTGACATACCTGCCAGGGTGCACACTGTTCGCATATTCCTTGAGATTTTGGAAAAGGGGCTTGGGATCCTATGTATTCACCCAGAGAGCCAAAGTGAGCGAAAAGGCACCCCAAAATGTCAGTGCACCCCTCTTTCCCTACAATTTTGCTCTCCTCCCTGTCCCCCTTCTTCCTCCCCTCTTGTTCACTGCCAGAAGTACCATTGCTCTCTTATAACTTCAGATGTTGGGACAGAAGCTCCGGATCTAATGCACACATCCCGACCCCCAAAATGAGTGATACGGCACCCCAAAATGTCAGTTGCACCCCCTTTTAAGTGAACTAATTACATGCCTGCAAGTGGGTGTACACTATTAACATATGACTTTAGATGTTGGAACGGGGGCTTAGGATTCTAGTATGTATTCACCCAGAGCTCCAAATTGAGCAAAGAGGCACCCCAAAATGTCAGTGCACCTCCCTTTTCCTACTATTTTGCTCTCCTCCCTGTTCCGACTTCTTCCTCCCCTCTTGTTTGCATACCTACCAGAAGTGTACAGTGCTCCTATAACTGCAGGTGTTGGGATAGAGGCTCGGGGTCTAATGCACGCATTCCGAACCCCAAACTGAGCGATAAGGCACCCCGAAGTGTATGTGCACCCCTTTTTCAAGGCGAAAAATGGCATACCTGCAAGCGGGTGCACAATGATCCCATATGACTATATATTTTGGAACATGAGTTTAGAATCCTCTTTATGCAGCCAAAGTGAGCGAAGTGGCACCCAAAATGTCAGTGCACCCCCTTTTTCCTACTGCTGTGAGTTGCTCACATATCTACCAGAGGTAGGCCATGCACTAGTATAGCTTTATGTATTGAAACAGAGGTTCGCGGTCCAGTAAACGCATCCAGGAGCCCAAACTGAGCGATAAGGCACCCCAAAATGTAAATGCTCCCCTATTTCCTACTGTTCCCATAGTTGCCAATGGGTAGACATTGCACTCATATAACTTCAGATGGTGGGACAGAGGCTCAGGGTCTAATACTCGCACCCAAGAAGCCAAACTGAGCAATGGGGCCCCCCAAAAATGTAATCTCTTCTTCATAGTGACGAATGTCATACCTGCCAGTGGGTGCACAATGTTCTCATTTAACTTCAGCGTTGGGGCACAGCACAAGGTCCGATTTACTAACCTAGAACCCCAAAGTGAGCCATTGTACCCCAAAATGTCAGTACATCCTTTATAAATTGATGGTATCTGATTCCATCAGTTGCATAAGAACAAGATAGATATCACCAAACGGACTTGTATCAAACACTAGGTTGCATTCCATTACCTTGGTGGGATAAAGAACCCCAAAAAATGCACTAGAGTTTTGAGTTACTCCAACAATTCAAATCCAAAATGAATGTCCCTGAAATATGAGGAAATCGGCACACTGTTCACTAACACAGAACCTCAAGTCCTCCATCACCGTCCAGTCCCCCCAAAAAATATAAACATTTAAAGGTACCCTAATAATTACTTTACATATATATTTCTCAAGTAGCAGAACGAAGACACCAGTGCATAGCACATGCAACTAAATATGGACCGCTAATTGAGTAATAAGGCGCCCCGATAATGACAGTGTACCCCGATTTCATACTTGGGGTTAAATAGAAAATTAACTAAGACATTTTCAAATGCCTCAGATCGAAATGCGCTGATCCTGGGCAATCCTTGTCACCAGACCCCTCAAATATATCAGCAGCCCCCTTCATAATGTATTATAAAATAAATACCGATCCGATGTACCTGTAGTAGGTACATGAGTCCAGGTCCCGATCCAATGAGGATTTCCAAAATGTCATTAAAAATCCCATATTGTCCAGAAGAGAATACATACCTGAAATAGTTCCAGATGTGAAGAGAGAACCCCGGAATAGTAGTCCCACTTTACTCACCCGGGACCCCAAATTCTGGGATAAGCCTCCTGAGAAGTCACTTTGTAGATGAGTAAATGTCAGCATTGATGAGGACATTTATACCACACCAAATACAGAGCCAAAAAAATCGAGGTCACCCTGAAATAAATACATTCCCCAATATTTCAGTGCAACCCTCATTCATCTCCGATCAAATATGGACCTTGAGTGAGAGATGATGCAGGCAGGATCCCATATCATGTCCTCTAAATATCAGCCCTGTCCCATCTTTTAGTAACTTTCGGGGTCACTCATATATTGTACTCCAACCAGATCTGGTCCTAGATTATGATCCTTCTATTCTAGGACCCCAAAACGTTGTCACCGGGAACCCCAGAATTATTTGTAATTTTTGGGGTTGAAAATTTTCCCTAATCAAGAAAAACAGGACCGATATTACACCACCCCCCATACCCCCCCCCCCCCCCCAAAAAAAAAAAAAAATAATAATTAAAATCCCATATTGTCCAGAAGAGAATACATACCTGAAATAGTTCCAGATGTGAAGAGAGAACCCCGGAATAGTAGTCCCACTTTACTCACCCAGGACCCCAAATTCTGGGATAAGCCTCCTGAGAAGTCACTTTGTAGATGAGTAAATGTCAGCATTGATGAGGACATTTATATCACACCAAATACAGAGCCAAAAATCGAGGTCACCCTGAAATAAATATACACCCCTAATATTTCAGTGCAACCCTCATTCATCTCTGATCAAATATGGACCTTGAGTGAGAGATGATGCAGGCAGGATCCCATATCATGTCCTCTAAATATCAACCCTGTCCCATCTTTTAGCAACTTTTGGGGTCACTCATATACTGTACCACTGTACCCCAATCAGAGCTGGTCTTAGATTATGATCCTGCTCTAGGACCCCAAACTTTGTCACCAGGAACCCCAAAATGATTTGACTTTTTTGGGGTTGAAAATTGAATTGTTCCCTAATCAAGACAACAGCCCAGGTGGTGATAAATTAAAACAGGTGTCCAATATTACTAACAACCCCCCCCCCCCCCCAAAAAAAAATGTTAATGCACCTTTCAACCAAATTGAATATCAACTGTTATTAGTGAGGACTCTCACATACCTACAAGAGATTGAGCAACATGTATTCCCTCCAGCTGTCCAATCTCCTCCTGTTAGTCCAGCTATCACAGTGATATAGGTATTTGATATTTGCTATTTAACATCTATTCTACATATCAGGATTAACTGAGCAATTTCTGGGAGTCAAGTGACCATTTTAGTTAAATCCGTGAACCATTAAATTGGAATGCATGTATGTCAGCCAAAAATGTCTATCTATGGATGGTGTTAAAGTGGTTGTGAAGCCCCATACACACTATCATATTTTTCCTTCAGATTTACCAAAACCATGTAGTGCAAGGGTCTGCCTGATTGCATACACATTGAAACTCCTAAGGTCTGACCTCATATTATATGGTTTTGGTAAATCTGAAGGAAAAATTCAGCTGAAAATCTGATAGTGTGTATGGGGCTTGAGTGGCATTTCTGTCTGCTGCCTCATTCCTAAACTATCAGCATGAGTCACTCCTAATAAGTTTTTTCTGACACCAAGAGAAAAAAGGTGACAGGGAGGTATCTCCATCTGATTGACAGCCTTGGCTCTGTTCCTGTGTCCTGTGTGAAGGGGGTGTGTCCCTTCCCTCCAATCAGCTCTTGGAGCTCTCCTCACTCAGCTCTGCAGAGTGTAACTTCAGCTCTATGCCCCCTTTTTTTCTGATCACTCAGACAAGCTTTATACATTCTGGACTTTGAAAGGCTCTAGAGCAGGGGTGTCAAACTCAATTTCATTGTGGGCCACATCAGCATTATAATTGTCCTCAAAGAGGGCGGTTGTATCTGTAAGATTAGATGTCCAGCGCATCCCCTCCCCTTACATTAGATGTCAAGAGCCACCCCACCATTAGAAGTTGAGTCCCCTGCTCTCCCACAGTGATAATAGACAGCATGTCTTTAGAGTGTGGGAGGAAACCGGGGTACCCGGTGGAAACAAACACATGCACAGGGAGAACATGCAAACTCCAGGCAGATGGTGTTGTGATTGGGGTCTGAACCAGGGACTCCATTGCTGCTAAGTGAAAGTGCTAACCACCACACCACTGTGCTGCCCTAAAGCATATCTACTTTTTTTTTATTTTTTATTTTTTTGGGATAGAGTGACGAGGGGGTTAGAACCCCTGTAAGGGTTTTCTTACTGTTATTGCCCTCACCATGGAAAATTACTTTTTCTATTTGTCCTGGTAACCATGTCCAGCTGGCCATACACTTAAGCCTCATTCAGATGGACAGCAGCCATTGCCTCCCTCAAAAAAGTGATCCGCAGTGGATCACTTTCCAGAGGGTAGTTGACAGGCGGCTGTCGGTTTTAACCTCAAAAAAGGCAAAACAACGGCCCCATTTACTTGACTGGGGTCCGGTTCAGTCGCCGAACCCAACAAGGAGTTTGCATTTTTTTGCAAAGCATCCCGCCAACGGCATGTGTACAGCTCTGCGTGACTGCATGTTATTCTGGGGGAATAGGGAAAGGGATGGTCGGCACTCAGGATGACATCTGAAAAATAGTATTCCCTTATTGAAAATACATGTACAACGCTGTAAAAACAGCCTACGCGTTTCAGACGTTATTCCTTAGTCATGGCCAATGTCGAAACAAGTCAAAGCGATTCCCTCACCTATTCTATATAGCTGGGATGTATGACTCTCCTGCTGCGGCTGTTGTATAGCTGGCCCTGGATGCAGCCACTGTTCGACTAACAATTTTTTCTTAGTCGAGGGGTATCGCCCAGGAGAGGGCCACCACTGAGTAAATATTGGCTGGTTGCTCAAGAACCTAAATAATATATATAGCCAGTTTTAGAGATTTAGGGAAAGTTGTCAGCACTCCAGGACCAGAGAAGAGATCTTCCAGTGGGGACACCTGTTCTGGTGCCCACTAAGGCTCGGGTCACACTAGTGCTGGGAGTGCATCCCGTGTTTGTTAGGGGACAGCAGACCATTCATTTGAATGGGTGAAACTCATAAATAAGGGGCATGCACCTTTGTAAAAAAACGTGGCCGCATGGAAAGACCACGCAGGGTTCCCGCACCCGCGATCGCGCTGCAAGCTGAGATGCATATTGAATGGCAGCTCTGATTTTGCTGTGGGTGGCTGCACAACTGAAACGCATGGATGTGCACTAATGTGAATCCAGCCTAATGCCGCATACACACGAGCGGATTTTCTGTCGGAAAAAACTTGGATTGTTTTTCCGACGGAATTCCGCTCAAGCTTGGCTTGCATATATACACGGTCACACAAAAGTTCGCTGAACTTTCGACCGTCAAGAACGTGGTGATGTACAACACTACGATGAGCCAAGAAAATTAAGTTCAATGCTTCCGAGCATGCGCCGAATTGTTTCCGAGCATGCGTAGGAATTTTGCGTGTCCGAATTGGTACAGGCGATCGGAATTTCTGATCAAAATTTTTTCCGACTGAAAAATTTAGAACCTGCTCTCAATCTTTTGCTGGCGGGAATTCAGCGATGGAGCGTACACACGGTCGCATTTTCCGACCAAAAGCTCTCATCTGTCTTTTGCTTGCCGAATTTCCAATTGTGTGTATGGCGCATAAGAGGGGATTTCCTTCATTTAGAGAGATTTTCCTCTCATTTCCTGTTGTGTCTATAGGACAGGAAGTGGAGGGAAATCCCCTCAATGGGATACAGATGTCATACTCAATTGGGGGTCATTTACTAAAACTGGAGAGTGCAAAACCTGGTGCAGCTTTGCATAGAAACCAATCAGTTTCCATTTTTTTTTAATGTCAAAGCTTAAAGGGTTTGGAAACCCTCAAGCTTTTTCACCTTAATGCTGTGCATTAAGGTGAAAAACCTCCAGTGATGCAGCAGCCCCTCTTTTACTTAGAGTAAAACTCACCCAAGCGCAACCGCTATATGGTATAGTTGGTGTGTAGAGTAGTCGGTGCTCTGGCTGATTAAGCTCACAAAAGAACCATAGAAAGTACATGCCGGCAACTCGACAGCTTCTCCATAAAAAAATATTTATTTAAGCATTACAGCAATAACATCATCCAAAAATACTGACACGTTTCGGCCTTAGGCCTATATCAAAAGCTCTTTTACTTACCCAAACCCGGTCTTTCCAGCAATGGGGTGTCTCAGGTCCCTATTGGATAGTAGCCAATGCTGCTGCGACCATTGACACAGACAGCATGACCTGGCCCCGCCCCCTGGCTCCCACATCATTGGATTTGATTGACAGCAGCGAGAGCCAGGGGCGGGGCCAAGTCCTGCTGTCTGTGTCAATGGTTGCAGCAGCAGGACACGGGAGCGCGTCTGCACGAGTGCCCCCCAGGGAAAGCGCTTCTCCGTCGGGGCACTCGATGTGGGGAGGAGCCAGGAGCGCTGCTAGGGGACCCCAGAAGAGGAGGACCGGGGCCACTCTGTGCAAAACTTTTCCAGGGTAAGTATGACATGTTTCTTATTTAAAAAAAAAAACAAAAAAAACAAGACTTTGTAAGCCCTTTAACTGAAAAAGCTGAAGTTAGAAGCTGATTGGCTGCCAAGCACAGCTGCACCAGATTCTGGGTGCTCCAGTTTTAATAAATGTCCCCAATGGATGCTCCTCTTTATCAGTCCATGAGGTCTGTCTAGGGTTGCCACCTCATCCCTTTAAACCCGAACACTTATGAATTACACAGGTTTTGTGGCTAATTGAATGTAGATAAAGCACCAAGTGAGTTTAAAGAGGTGTTCCCAGTTAAAAAAAAAAAAAAATTATAATTTTTATAATAATTATTTTTTATTATAATTATAATTTTTATTATTTTAATAAATAATCATTTTAATAATCGGACACTTACCTGTCCCAGGGTCCAGCGATGCGGGGGGATCGAACCCCGATTGTCTCCCCCTCCGTTCGGCGGCGCCAGCATTGTAACTGTGGGCACAGCTGGGCACCCACTGCGCATGCCGTGATTGGCCGCACAATCATCTGGGACCTGTCACGTGTCCCAGATGATTGACAAGAGGGAGGGGGCAGAGCTGAGCCCTTCCTGCGCCAAGGGGAAGTGAAATCCAGAGCCCAGGCACTGAAGGAGGCAGACTACAAGGGACCCCCTAGCAACAGGCGGCACAGTGGTGTAGTGGTTAGCACTCTCACCTAGCAGTAAGAAGGGTCGTTGGTTCGTATGCCAACCACAACACTACCTGCCTGGAGTTTGCATGTTCTCTCTGTGCCTGCGTTGGTTTCCTCCGGGTACTCCAGTTTCCTCCCACACTCCAAAGACATGCAGGTAGGTTAATTGGCTTCTGTCTAAAAATTGGCCCTAGTGTATGAATGGGGACCTTGGATTGTGGGCTCCTTGAGGGTAGGGACCGATGTGAGCATGCAATGTACAGGGATAGGGACAATTGTAGACACTCAGTCTGGATGGACTGGTGTCTTTATTCAACCTTACTAACAACTGTATGTAACTATGTAACAGCCATTTAGAGGTGAGTAAAAAAAAAATATTTTTTATAAATATTCCACATTTTTTTTTTTTTTTTAGGCACATT
Organism: Lithobates pipiens; assembly: GCF_037356315.1. Classification (NCBI taxonomy): domain Eukaryota; kingdom Metazoa; phylum Chordata; class Amphibia; order Anura; family Ranidae; genus Lithobates; species Lithobates pipiens. Next base: position 26,251,216 of record NW_027507788.1, read on the forward strand.
TATGCATTTTATTTGTATTTTTTTTGGGTGTAACACCACTTTAATTACCACCTTAATCAGCCCCAGAACCTGCGTAATTCATATGTGTTCGGGTTTAAAGGGATGAGGTAGCAACTCTAGCGAGGTCAAAAATGTTTACCCCAAATTTCAAATTTTCAACAAAATTTTGGGCTGGTCAGAAGCAATGGCCAATGGCATCTTGTCGCAACCGGCACTCATTCATCAGACCAATCGCATTCGCCCATTAGCGTCATCGTCCTCGGGGCCTGCCCAGTTAATACATTGTACTCCTCTCTTGTTAAATCTTTGTTTCCTTCCGTAATTTTTCAATCATCTAATTGTTAGCACAGCTCTCACATTATCCATTGAGTGACTACACAGAGATTTATACATCTGCTGCTAATAATATTCCAATCAGCAGCAGGACCTCAAATGGAGAAGGTGGAGGAGCAATTAGAGGGGAAATTAATAGAGCAATCATCAGTCAATAAAATACAGTGTGTGAGTGAGTGGGCTGCACAATGGACGTGTCCGGAAAAGCGAGCGTTGTGCGGAGAGGGGGCGGGTTGGGGGGTCACCCTACCAGCTGGGACTCCCAGTCCTTAGCAGATATGGTCCCTAACATGAGTTGACAGCTTCCAGCTGCTGGTGGACTAAAAACCATGTATGACTTGCCTGCACAGCTGAGACTTGTAGTTCCTCAAACAAGGGCTTAAAGTATACTTTCACCCAATCGCTTAAATTTCATATACGCTTTTCATATAACGCAATTCAATAATTTGAAAAAAATTCCTGGTGATCCTGCCATGAAGGTCTTTGTGTTATAGGGTGACAACGCTTTGTCTGCGTCTCCCTACTGCGCTCTTTTGCGTTGTCACCCCGCCATATAGGAGAATGCAAAGGAGTGTTGTAGCCCCAATTAATCAATCCCAGAGTTCCCAACTGTCCTGGATCTTGAGGGACTGTCCCGGATTTTGAGGGACTGTTCCTGATTTTGAGGGACTGTTCCTGATTTTGAGGGACTGTTCCTGATTTTGAGGGACTGTTCCTGATTTTGAGGGACTGTTCTGGATTTTGAGGGACTGTTCCGGATTTTGAGGGACTGTCCCTGATTTTGAGGGACTGTTCTTAATTTTGAGGGACTGTCCCTGATTTTGAGGGACTGTTCTTGATTTTGAGGGACTGTCCCGGATTTTGAGGGACTGTTCCTAATTTTGAGGGACTGTCCCGGATTTTGAGGGACTGTCCCGGATTTTGAGGGACTGTTCCTGATTTTGAGTGACTGTCCCGTATTTTGAGGGACTGTCCCTGATTTGGAACAAAGTCTTTCTTTCCTCCTTATTTGTCCCTCATTTTGGTCTGATCTATATAGTTTTACATAAAATGTACTTTTTATCTATCAAAAAGTGTTTTCCAGTGCTAAACCTTTTATCTGATTTATAAATTGCTGCATTTTGTAAATTTCAAATTTGAATAATAATTTGAAAAAAATTCCTGGTGATCCTGCCATGAAGGTCTTTGTGTTATAGGGTGACAACGCTTTGTCTGCGTCTCCCTACTGTGCTCTTTTGCGTTGTCACCCCGCCATATAGGAGAATGCAAAGGAGTGTTGTAGCCCCAATTAATCAATCCCAGAGCTCCCAACTGTCCTGGATCTTGAGGGACTGTCCCAGATTTTGAGGGACTGTTCCTAATTTTGAGGGACTGGTCCTGATTTTGAGGGACTGTTCTGGATTTTGAGGGACTGTCTCTGATTTTGAGGGACTGTTCTTAATTTTGAGGGACTGTCCCTGATTTTGAGGGACTGTCCCGGATTTTGAGGGACTGTTCTTGATTTTGAGGGACTGTTCCTGATTTTGAGGGACTGTTCCTGATTTTGAGTGACTGTCCCGTATTTTGAGGGACTGTCCCTGATTTGGAACAAAGTCTCTCTTTCCTCCTTATTTGTCCCTCATTTTGGTCTGATCCATATAGTTTTACATAAAATGCACTTTTTATCTATCAAAAAGTGTTTTCCAGTGCTAAACCTTTTATCTGATTTATAAATTGCTGCATTTTGTAAATTTCAAAAGCCAATATAAAGGAATAGTAGTGATAAAAAAAAAAAACTGGCTCATATGCTTACATACTTTTGCTAATAGATGTCCAAAAAGTTGGGAGGTATGGGGAACCTACACTGAAAAATGCCATCACTGGAGCTCATGCAGACAGGAAGTGGCTGCAAAGAGGCTACAGGCGATCAGTAGCACTAAGATGCAACAAAGGATGGAAACCAAGCAAAGTCAAGCAGCTTTAATGTAAAAAATGTCATTCATATGCTTATCATGAAGAGTGTTTAAGCAAATCTAATGTCATTTATTTTTTATCTATGATACAGAGGCCACGATGACCTCCTTCCTAAAATGCTAGTTGCCTGGCTCTCTTATAACTTTTTAAATAGTTTATAAATCATAAACCTGCAACAAGCATGAAACTAGTGAAGTCACCTAACCCGCATGCTTGTAATGCCGCGTACACACGGACGTTTTTTCCCGTCAGAATAAACCCGAAGGTTTTTCTGACTGAGTTCCGATGGAATTCCCGCTGAAACTGTTGTGCGTTTACACGATCACACCAAATTCCGACCGTTTAGAACACGGTGGCGTATATCACATATGACAGGACTAAAGGAAAAGGAATTTCAATAGCCAGTAGCCTCCGTCTCGTACTTGATTCTGCGCATGCGTGGGTTTTTTGCACGTCGGAATTGCCACAGACGATCCCATTTTTTTGGATAGGAACTTTTCCCGATCGAAAAATTTAGAGCATGCTCTCAATCTTTTGCTGGCTGGAATTCGGCCAGCTAAAGTCCGATGGAGCGTGCATTCCAATCGCATTTCCTGAAGAAAAACTCTCATTGGTCTTTTGCGGCCCGAAATTCCAATCATGTGTACGCGGCATTACTCTAGAATTGAAGTTACTGCATTAGCAGGGAAGCCAGGCAAGTGGCATTTTTAGAAGGGAGTGTTAGCAATAGCAGCCTATATAATCTCCAAACTTTCTAAACAAAGGGCCAATTTGCCTTCCTTCAGAGTGTAGGGGGCCAGACTGTGGCCATTGGGAGTAGAAATTGTCTTGGTGTCAATGAGAGGAAGAGTACCCCATCCTTGGTGTCAGTGGGAGGAAGAGCACCCCATCCTTGGTGTCAGTGGGAGGAAGGGATCCCCATCCTTGGTGTCAGTGGGAGGAAGAGCACCCCATCCTTGGTGTCAGTGGGAGGAAGGGATCCCCATCCTTGGTGTCAGTGGGAGGAAGGGATCCCCATCCTTGGTGTCAGTGGGAGGAAGGGATCCCCATCCTTGGTGTCAGTGGGAGGAAGAGCACCCCATCCTTGGTGTCAGTGGGAGGAAGGGATCCCCATCCTTGGTGTCAGTGGGAGGAAGGGATCCCCACCAGGGCTGGTGCAAGGCTTTTTGACACCCTAGGCAAAACCTAATTTTGCCGCCCCCCTGGCTCCACCCCTGACTCCATCCTTTTCCCCCTTCCCATGTATACCCCACCTTTTAAATGAAGCGCTCATCAAATGCAGCCTCACCAGCACCCATCAATGCAGCCTCACCAGCACTCATCAGATGCAGCCTACCAGTGCCCATCAATGAATGTTTGCTTGCTTCCATTCATTCAGGAGCCAAGACACAGACACAGTCCTCTGCCGCCGCTGAGCCTCTGACACTATCTGTGAATGGAGCGGCAGCTGCCTGCTGATGCTGAGACTTAGTTGCTTGCTGCAGAGAGAAGAGAGTAGGAACACCGAGTGTCCTAGGCAGCAGTGCGCCCTAGGCAGTTGCCTAGTTTGCCTAGTGGTAGCACCGGCCCTGATCCCCATCCTTGGTGTCAGTGGAAGGAATGATGCCCCATCATTGGTGTCAGTGGGAGGAATGGTGCCCCATCATTGGTGTTAGTGGGCAGAATAGTGCCCCATCCTTGGTGTCAGTGGGAGGATAGCACCCCATTGTTGGTATCAGTGGGAGGAATAGTGCCCCATCCTTGGTGTCAGTGGGAGGAATGATGCCCCATCATTGGTGTCAGTGGCAGGAATGGTGCCCCATCCTTGGTGTTAGTGGGCAAAATAGTGCCCCATCCTTAGTGTCAGTGGGAGGATAGTACCCCATTGTCGGTGTCAGTGGGAGGAATAGTGTCCCATCCTTGGTGTCAGTGGGAGGATAGTACCCAATTGTCGGTGTCAGTGGGAGGAATAGTGCCCCATCATTGGTGTCAATGGGAGAAATAGTGCTCCGCTGTTAATGTCAGTAGGAGGAATTATGCCCACCAACAATGATTGTCAGTGGGGAGAATAGTGTATTGTATCAATGGGAGGAAAAGCGCACCAAGGACTAAATAAAGGCAAACAAAGGGCCTCATCCGGCCCCTGGGCCACGGTCTGAAGACCACTGTAACAGAGCATAACTGTAACATCTTACTACAGTTCACCTGACTATGTAAGTATGCTGAGTCTGGTGGTTCTCCAATTGCAAAATGAACCTCCCCTGGAAAAATGATAAAGACTGCCTTTGCTGATCTTTTATTCTGAAAATGCTAGTCGCCTGACTGACGCATGCTGCAATGTTCTGTGAATTGCTGGCTCAGAAAAATTAAGCAGCGAAGGAATTATAGATCTGATTCCTAACACTTGACTTGTTCTGGGTCATTTGCACTGAAGCCAGTGGATCGGTATGACAGAGGCACATCCGGGTCCTGTCCTGCTTGACACTTGACACCTTTGAGTAAAGCAAACAATGTGCCAATGAACAGAAAGCTTGCCATTGCTGATCTCTTCTTTTAAAAATGCTAGTTGCCCAGCTGTCATGCTGATCTGATGGCTTCAGTTGTTGATTCTGTGCCAGTGGCTTGGTGAGTACTGAAGCCACTTGATTAACACAACAGTCAGACAACATGCATTTTCAGAAGCAATGGCAGCCCCCATATTTCTTACGGTGTAGGTTTCCTTTAAACTATACCTCCTGGGAGCACAAGGGGGAAAGTGCCAAAAATGGATCATGTGAAGTCCAGATATAATGTTATTGAGACACTTATAGCATAAACATCAAATGCGTTTCAGAAGTTCAAACGGTCAATGCGTTTCAGAGGTTCATATGGTCGACACGTTTCAGAGGTTCACACGGTTAACATGTTTCAGAGGTTCAAACAGTCAACGCGTTTCAGAGGTTCAAACGGTCAACGCGTTTCAGAGGTTCAAACAGTCCCACTTCATCAGGGTTTAGTAATGTTGAACAAAGCATGTACTGGACTCATAAAATTGGAGGGATCCTGGAGGGGCGAGTGGTGGGTTTAGTATTATCGTTCCAGAAAAATATGTAGCCTTCCATTGTTGGCCAATTATTTAGGAAATGCTAGTTGCCTGGCATCACATTGATGCATTAAAGCTGAACTCCAGCCAAAAAACACCCCTTTCTTTAAATGTATTAATAAGTTGCTAAAAAGGTAAATGTATCCACTTTGCATGCACCACAGGCAGGGACGTCTTTAAGGCAGGGCAAAAGGGGCAGCTGCCCCGAGCCCAGTTATTGTTGTGGGGCCCAAAGCAGCTGCCCCTTGAGTCTACACTACCTGAAAATAGTGACAAGTAGATTTGGGAGGGCCCAAGGAAATGTTTGCCCAGGGTCCAATCAATATTAAAGAGGGCCCTGACCACAGGTCTTTGCCAACCCAGATAAAGCTGGAGAGATCCTTAAGAAATATGTAGCCTGCCATTGCTAGCGTTCCCTTCTGAAAATGCTAGTTGCCTGGCTGCCCTGCTAATGCTTTAAACCCCAACTCCAGAAAACTTTAAAAATTCTCCATTGGGGTGCCTACACTACAAGGGTCAACTGCTCATTTAGGGTTAAGGAACATGGAAAAGTAGATGTACTTACCTGATCCTCTGCATTGCTGGGGTCATATTGGCTGCATGGGGGAGTGAAAATGAGGAATAAGAAATGCTGGAATACCATAGCTCCCAACTGTCCCTGATTTCGAGGGACTGTCCCTGATTTGGAGCAATGTCCCTCTGTCCCTCATTCCTTCTCATTTGTCCCTTATTTTGGTCTGATCTATATAATTGTATATAAAATGCACTTTTTATCTATCAAAAAGTGTTTTCCGGTGTTCTGTCCAAAAATGTCCGCCTATCGAATAGTGTCCGCTGTGTACTGTGCAGGCGCAGTGCTTGCGCAGTACGGCGCACAAGGAGATTCGGAAAATCTCAGAAGATGAACGGCGCCTGCGTCATGAGTCCAGGTGTAATCCCCACCATCCAAGTGGACATAGGGTTGCACATAGTTAGAGGGCCCCTTGCGGCCTCGCTTCACTCGCCACGCTTCCGGCACGGCCTCGCTTTACTCGCCACGCTTCGGGCACGGCCTCGCTTCACTCGCCACGCTTCCGGCACGGCCTCGCTTCACTCGCCACGCTTCCGGCACGGCCTCGCTTCACTCTGCCCTTTTTTATTCTAACTCTATATCCACTTGGATGGTGGGGCTTGAACCTGCACTCACGTCACATCACAGGCTCTTCTCTCTGTGATGGAAGGGGTTGGGCTCAGTACTTAACTGGGAATCCTGGGACAGGAAGTAAAGTGAAATCTCCCCAGCCACCCTTGCTCCTGGTTTCTGACTCTGCAGCACTGAAACCATACACAGCCACCCAGCTAGCTTTTTCAGCATAATGAAAGCAATGAACTCATTGGTACACATTCAATTCCAGATTCCTGGGGGTTTTAGTTCCCCGAGCCCCGAATCCAACTGGGAATCCTGGGACAAGAAGTGAGGTGAAATCTCCCCACTGGTGACACAGGCATGAGCATGCTCCTGCTCAGAAGCACTGAAGCCATACCAAGGCAGTCAACTAGCATTTCCAGCAGCATGCAAATAATGGCCCCTATTTTTTTGCTCATGACCGGTACCCTTTAAATGCCAGATGCTGGGTGTTGTAGTTCCCCAAGCTCCCCTCTCTAAATTGGAAGTGGTTGGGGCAGGAAGTGAGGTGAAATCTCCCCAATGGAGACACCATGCTTTTAAACTCTCAGATGCACTGAAATTCTACACAGCCAGTCAACTAGCATTTCCAGCAGCATGCAAGCAAACATGAGTAGTAACCTTTAAATAACACATCACTGGGGGTTCTGTGTTTGACCTAGTACCTAACTGGGAATCATGGGACAGGAAGGACAGGAAGTGAGATGAGTTCTCCCCAATGGGGACACAAGCCAGTCAACTAACATTTACTTCAAATATAGAGTTGCGCTAATGATTCATCATTAGCGCAACGCTATATTTTATGCATCATTTGGGACATATTGATTGGACCGTCACCCTAGGCAAACATTTTCTTGGGGCCCCCCAAGGCAATTTCGCTTTACACCTGCTCTGAGACATACAATAAATAGCAGCTAGATGCAAAATCAGTTTACTGAATCTGATCAGGCAGCGATTGTGATTGGTTGCCAGAGGTTACAGCATATCATTACTCCTTTCTGACTGGTTGCTAGAGGTTACAGCACACATTATGGCTCACTGATTAGTTGCTAAAGGTTACAGCACATTATCTCTGCTTTTTGATTGGTTGCTAAAGATTACTGTACATCAATACTGCTCACTGATTTGTTGCTAGAGGTTACAATACATCAACTTCTCATTGCCTGCATACTACGGTTTAATCCATACACAGAAATTTCCTAGAAATCCTGGGATCTGTGGCAGTGCTGGGGGGAGGGGGGGTATGATCAATGGCAATGCTGATTTTTTTACTGACTACCAATATTGAGGATGAGTTTCAACACTGGCTGCCAATTTCATTCATTCATTCAATGTAATGGGGACTTACACTGACCACTAATGTAAGGAGGGATTTACACTGACCACCAATGTAAGGAGGGATTTACACTGACCACCAATGTAAGGAGGGATTTACACTGACCACCAATGTAAGGAGGGATTTACACTGACCACCAATGTAAGGAGGGATTTACACTGACCACCAATGTAAGGGGGACCTTCACACTGGCCACTAGTGGGAATGAAAGGATTCTACACAAAGCCCCAATGTAATGAGAAGATTGACACTGACCACCAATGTAACTGAGATATTGAGGCTGCGTTCACATTTGTGTGTCAGGAACACATGCAAAATCGTTTTCCTGACACCACAGAAACGTGCTGCCCTTTAGTAGATACACAGCAGTGCAGTTGTTAATGACACCCTCACACATCTGCTGACATGTGCTGTGACACCGTGTGATTTTGAAAAAAGGTTTGGGACTTTCTCCTGCATTTCCAGGCAGCGCATAGAGCAGCCCATTGAAAAGAATGGGCTGCCCTACACATGACCTGCATCTTTATCCACCCTGTCAGTACATTTTTGCATCCTAAAACCCCTGCTATCCTCTACACCCCAATCATTTCCACTCCAACCCTACCCCCCCAGTGTTGGCAACCATCAGTATTTTTACTGCCAGCCAGTAAAACAACTGGCACTTTTCTCCTGCCAGTAAATGTCAGTGACATTATATGGCAGGAGAAAAGTGGTAGTTTTATGTCTGTGATGCTCTGCCAAGACCATCTCGAGTGCCACCTACAGTGTGTTCACGTGGCATGGGTCTGCCAGTGCCTGTGCATGTCATGTGACGTCAAAGTGCAAGGGAGCCAATCGGCATGGCCGGACCTTGGGTGTGCGCCCCCCCCCCTTAACTCTACCTTCCTCCTTTGCTCATCTTTGCACCCACCTTTCTTAGCTCTATACACCCCCTCCTTGCTCACCTGTGCACCCCAAACTGTAATTCCTTCTCTGCCTACCCTTCACCCCCTCCAATTTGCTTACCTTTGCAGAACAGGCTGATGGTAGGTTTAATGACCAGAGTTGCAGGCAGGACTTTCAAGCATTCCTATTTACCTCCCCAGTGGGCAAAATTCAGCAGAGGTGATGGTGGATATGACCTCAGGGGTGCATGATATACATATGAATACTGCCTATATTTACATATCAATGCTGCTGGCTGCCACTATTTACATGTAGTGGCCACAACCTTCGCTGTGCGGCCTTGACGTGTTGGGCTTACCAGTTACCTTCTTTCGGCCTGCTCTTCTATGTCTAGGGGTTCCCAGGGTTGATACCCAATGACTTGAACACTGACACAGATGAAGTCCTCTTTAAAGGGTTTTATTTTGCGATAATAACTTCCAAACAACACAGTCTCTTAGGGATCAGAGGGCACGGGTGAAGAACTCAGGCACCTTGAACTACAGGTCTAGCAAAGTCTCTAATTCCACCCAGAGAGTAGCCACTCGCAGCTGGGCACTTCAAGGCTGAACAGATCTCTAGCCAGAGAACATGGCAGTCAGCACGTTGACTCAAAAACTTGAAACAGTCCCGTGAACAAGTTGTAATTAAAGGTGAACAGGAACCTTTTCCCCAGTACCTGGAACGTTTCCCGTCTCCTCAATGGTACTAGAAAAGTGTGAATTCGTCAATGTCCTTCCCAACTCAGCAACCAGGCACTTCTCAGGATGCCATTTGCGGGCCCTCCTCCGAAGAGTCCTCCCCCGGTCACTTCCACGAGTTGTGGTGCCCCTCCAAGCCGAGAGCACACCCGGACACCTTGAATCCTCCCTCAGTTACTGCGCCTCGGAGCAGCCGGTTCTGAGACTCGGGAAGGGGCGGATCCCTACCCCAGACCAGGCGGATCTATTAGGGGCCTCTAACAGGAACATGTTGCGGGATGTCGAACACCCCGTGACCGGGACCCCTCACGGGGCTACCCAAGTCCTGGAACCAGAACAGACACCACGGGTCTCACAAACTCCTCTCCTCCGAACAGGTGACCCACACCCCCTCCCAGACTCCTCAGCGGGCCCCGGCACTCCCACTGATTGGTTCCGAGAAGGCCGATACCTAAGCATCCAACCAGACCTGTGCACCTCACCATCCACATGACTAGGCAGAACTTCCAAACACAGCCTGGCCAGACTGGTGCTAAGGCCAACCTACTCAATTAACCCTCAGAATCCCTACTGTTCTGAGGCTAAAAACACCTGGCAGTGACCAGCCCCCCCCCCCCCCCCATTTTGCTTACCTGAGCCCTAGAACTTGACCCCACAGGGATGTGCTGTCTCTCTGAGTGGGGTTCTCAGCTCTTGATTGGATAGATGATAGTAGTGCAGTCAATGGCTCCCGTTGCTGTCAATTAAATCCAATGATGGTGGAGGCAAGTATGATATGTTTGTTATTTAAAAAAAAAAAAAAAAACCCTTACAATCACTTTAAGGTTATTTACATGTAAACACAGGGTCTGCAGGTGAGTCATCTGTACACAACAATAGGGCAGACCTGGGCAGCGTTAGTAACATAACTTCACGCTAAGATATCGGGACACAGCACAGGACTAAAATTTCAAGGGACGAGGGAATTTAAACTGGGATAGTTGGCAAGTATGAGGCAGCTGCTTTGGGCCCCACAACAATGACAGGGCCCAGGGCAGCTGCCCCTTTTTCTCTGCCTTAAAGACGGCCTTGATTTGGCACTGTGTTATATCCCACAGATCAGTTGCTGCTTAACTGTTTGGTATCTTTGATTTTTTGTGCAGTTTCTTCCCCGTTTTTAACTAACATTTCCATCAGCATGCAAACAATCCCTTTAAATAGCAGATCAATGGAGATTTTAGTTCCCCGGGCTCTCCTCTCTATGGTGTGGGACCCAGTACTTAACTGGAAATTCCTAGGATAGGAAGTTAGATGAGATCTCCCCAATGGGGGCACAGGCTTGCTGTTCCTCCGAAGCACTCAAGCTCTACACAACCAGGCAACTAGCATTTCCAGTACCATGCAAGCAATGCCCCCTCCATATATATATATATATATATATATATATATATATATATATATATATATATATATATATATATAGTATGTTGTAAGTGGTTGGGGCAGGAAGTAAGGTGAAATCTCTCAAATGGGGACACAGGGGGGGACACAGGCAACCATCTTTGCTCCTTCTCAGAAGCACTGAAGCCCTACACAGCCAGTCAACTAGTATTTCCAGCAGCATGCAAGCATTGGCCCCTATCTTTGCTTTAAATAGCAGATCGCTGGGGGTTGTAGATCCTTAGGCTCTCCTCCCTATGTTGGACCCAGTTCTTATCTGGGAATCCCGGGACAGAAGGTTAGACGATATCTTCCAAATGGGGCCACAGTCAAAAATCTTTTGCTTCTTCTCAGAAGCACTGAAGCCCTACACAGCCAGTCAACTAACATTTCCAGCAGTATTCAAACAATTGCCTCTATTTTTTTTATTATGATGGGTAAATAGCATATTGCTGGATGTTTTAGTTCCCCGGGCTCTCCTTTCTATGGGGTTAGCCCAAATACTTAACTAGGAATCTTGGAATAAAAAGTCAGATGAAATCTCCCCATTGTGGACACATGAATCCTGACATAGGAAGTGATATATATATATATATATATATATATATATATATATGTGTGTATATATATATATATATATATATATATATATATATATACATACATACATATTGGGGTTGATTTACTAAAACTGGTGACTGAAAAATGCTTCCAGGTTATTTTTCCAAAGCTTAATTGAACAAGCTGAAGTTAGAAGCTGATTGGCTAAAATACACAGCTGCACCAGATTTTGCACTTTCCAGATATAGTAAGTCAACCCCACTATCTTGTAAGTGGTTGGGACAGGAAGTGAGGTGAAATCTCTCAAATGGGGACGCAGGCAACCATGCTTGCTCCTTCTCAGAAGCACGTGGACCCAGTACTTAACTAGGAATCCTGGGATAGGAAGTGAGATGAAATCTACCCATTGGGGACACATGAATTCTGGGATAGGAAGTGAGATGAGTTCTCCCCATTGGGGACACATGAATTCTGGGATAGGAAGTGAGATGAAATCTCCCCATTGGGGACACATGAATTCTGGGATAGGAAGTCAGATGAGTTCTCCCCATTGGGGACACATGAATCCTGGGATAGGAAGTGAGATGAGTTCTCCCCATTGGGGACACATGAATCCTGGGATAGGAAGTGAGATGAGTTCTCCCCATTGGGGACACATGAATCCTGGGATAGGAAGTGAGATGATTGCTGGGATAGGAAATGGGGAGAAAGGCAAAAATCTTTGCTTTTGCTCAGAAGCACTGAAGCCCTACACAGCCAGTCAACTAACATTTCCAGCCCCATGTAAGCAATGCCCCCCCCCCCCCCCTTATATATATATATATATATATTGGGGTTGATTTACTAAAATTGGAGAGTGCAAAATCTGGTGCAGTTACTTAGAAACCATGCTTGCTCCTTCTCAGAAGCACATGGACCCAGTACTTAACTAGGAATCCTGGGATAGGAAGTGAGATGTGTTCTCCCCAATCGGGACACATGAATCCTGGGATAGGAAGCGAGATGAGTTCTCCCCAATGGGGAAACGTGAATCCTGGGATAGGAAGTGAGATGAGTTCTCCCCATTGGGGACACATGAATCCTGGGATAGGAAGTGAGATGTGTTCTCCCCAATCGGGACACATGAATCCTGGGATAGGAAGTGAGATGAGTTCTCCCCATTGGGGACACATGAATCCTGGGATAGAAAGTGAGATGAACTCTCCCCAATGGGGACACATGAATCCTGGGATAGGAAGTGAGATGAGTTCTCCCCAATGGGGACACATGAATCCTGGGATAGGAAGTGAGATGAGTTCTCCTCAATGGGGACACATGAATCCTGGGATAGGAAGTGAGATGAGTTCTCCTCAATGGGGACACATGAATCCTGGGGTAGGAAGTGAGATGAGTTCTCCTCAATGGGGACACATGAATCCTGGGATAGGAAGTGAGATGAGTTCTCCTCAATGGGGACACATGAATCCTGGGGTAGGAAGTGAGATGAGTTCTCCTCAATGGGGACACATGAATCCTGGGATAGGAAGTGAGATGAGTTCTCCTCAATGGGGACACATGAATCCTGGGATAGGAAGTGAGATGAGTTCTCCTCAATGGGGACACATGAATCCTGGGGTAGGAAGTGAGATGAAATCTCCCCAATGGGGACACATGAATCCCGGGGTGGGAAGTGAGATGAGTTCTCCCCATTGGGGGACACATGAATCCTGGGATAGGAACTGAGATGCGTTCTCCCCATTGGGGACACATGAATCCCGGGGTGGGAAGTGAGATGAGTTCTCCTCATTGGGGACACATGAATCCTGGGATAGGAACTGAGATGCGTTCTCCCCATTGGGGACACATGAATCTTGGGATAGAAAGTGAGATGAGTTCTCCCCAATGGGGACACATGAATCCTGGGCTAGGAAGTGAGATGAGTTCTCCCCAATGGGGACACATGAATCCTGGGCTAGGAAGTGAGATGAGTTCTCCCCAATGGGGACACATGAATCCTGGGCTAGGAAGTGAGATGAGTCTCTTATTGGGGACACAGGGCACATTGGGGACACAGGCACACATCTTTGCTCCTTCTGAGAAACACTGAAGCCCTACACAGCCAGATGACCAGCATTTCCAGCACAATGCAAGCAATCTCACCCCCTTTTTTTCTATATTATAACAGGCAGATGCTGAGTGTTGTAGTTCCCCAGCCCCCCCCCCCTCTTCTCTATATTGGAAGGGCTTTTGCTCAGGACTTGTAAACTTTCCATTTAACTTTCCCCCTCCTGTGGAACTCCAGGCTCCCATGTAGCTGCAGAGCATTTGCTTGACGCACTTGAAAGCTTCTCTATAATGATGAATTTGTGTCCCAGAGTGTGTGCATCTTCCCTGTGTGTGCTCACCCCCCCAGGCCTGCCCCCTCCTCCGTCTATCCCATGCAGACCCCGCTTTAATAAATAAATAAGGAGCCAGCAGCAGCAGTAGCGGAGCCCTGCAGGAAAAATACCTTGGGTGCTTTTTTGGCTGCCTTCAGTCTCCACCTCTGGAGTGAGAAGCGGTCGATAAGTAATTGTTATTGCGGGCAGGGAATGCAGAGAGAGGGGGGTCCAGCTAGAACAATTCTCATTTATTTGGTGGCTTTTTTTTTTTTTTTTTTATTGGTGCCATCTGCCCCCCCCCCCCTCCTTTTCCCTCCCCCCCCCCCCCCTTTTCCTCTTCTCCCCTCCACTGCTCCTGCAAAAAAAAGAGGACAGCCCATGGGGGGGGGGGGGGGGGGGGGGTGACATCCATCCATCTCACTTTAGGGGTCTCTCTCCAAATATACACATATAAAGAGAGGGAGGGGATACCAGGAATGGGGGCTGGAGGCATGGAGAGGGGGGGTTGAGGATAAAAAAAAAAAAAAAAAAAGCCATTTTCAGCAAAACAAGTTTTTATTTATTTTTTTTTTTTTTAATCTAGCACTACCTAACAACCCTCTGTAAATGAAATCACTCATTCTCATCAAGTCGGCAGGCCAAATATTATCTTACAGTGCATTGAGAGGGATCGAATCCTATTTAGAATCGCGATTCGACATCTGTTTTCAAATTTGATCATCTATGAACTTTATTTTCCGAGTTTGGGGAAAATTATATTCTATCGATCCCAGACACTGCCTGCCTGTACATATATTTTCTGCTGCAGCTCAAGGCAAAGGAGTGAGAAGCTAAGGAGTTGAGGCTGACACTCTCTGCAAAGAGCCAAGGCACAACACACACTTCCGATCTCCTCCTCTCCTCCACCTTAACCTCCTCTCCTCCTCTGCTCCTCTCCTACCTCTCCTCTATTTCCAGCCCTCTACCTTTCTCTTCTCTTTCTCCTATCTTCCTTCTTCTTCTTTTTTTTATTTGCCCCCCTTTCACATTCTCTCTCTCTTTATTTATTTATTTATTTTTATTTATTTTTTTCTTTCTCTTCCACATTGCATCCTCTTTGACAGTTCAGCTTTGGTCCTTCTCTTGCTCCTTGGGCTGAGTTCGCGATCCTGGAGGAAGAATTTCTGAAGAGCCTCTCTATTATGACCTCTCACTTTTTTTATGATTAAGTGTATCTGGTCTCATTCAGTTCATTGAAGTGCCCAGGAAGAGACTGTCCGATTCTGCTGCTGCAGGACACGCTGGATGACAAGGAAAACGTGAGTTCCGACTTGCACTGTCGGGAAACTTAACTTTTCTCTCCTTGGTTCTTGTGCTTGGAAGACATGGACTTGTGGGTTGGGTGTCGGGGCGGGTGGCTTGCTATGACAGGTGCAATATTAAGGAGGGGAGGCTGCAAATTATTCTGAAATAGGGGTAAATGTGAGTGTTTTGGGGGGACTGGGAACTATGGGGTTGCTGTCGGGTGCTTGCTATGACAAGTGCAATATTAAGGAGGGGAGGCTGCAAATTATTCTGAAATAGGGGTAAATGTGAGTGTTTGGGGGGACTGGGAACTATGGGGTTGCTGTCGGGGTGGCTTGCTATGACAAGTGCAATATTAAGGGGGGAGGCTGCAAATTATTCTGAAATGTAGTAACTGTGAGTGTTTGGGGGACTGGGAACTATGGGGTTGCTATGACAGGTGCAATATTAAGGAGGGGGGGCTTTAAATTATTCTGAAATAGGGGTAACTGTGAGTGTTTGGGGAACATGGAACTATGGGGTTTGCTGTTGGGTGCCTTGCTATTATAGGTGCAAATATTAAGGGGGGGGGGGGGGGGGGGAGGCTGCTAATTATTCTGCAAATTATTCTGAAATAGGGGTAACCATGAGTGTTTGGGGAACATGGAACTATGGGGTTTGCTGTTGGGTGTCTTGCTATTATAGATGCAATATTAAGGGGGGGGGAGGCTGCAAATTATTCTGAAATAGGGGTTACTGTGATTGTTTGGGGGGACGAGGAACTATAGGGTTGCTGTGGGTGGCTTGCTATCACATGTGCAATATTAAAGGGGGGGGGGCTGCAAATTATTCTGAATTTGAAATAGGGGTAACTGTGAGTGTTTAGGGGACCAGGGAACTATAGGGTCGCTGTCGGGTGTCATGGCTTGCCATGGACGGTGCAATTTTATGTTGGGCTATAAATATTAAAAGGGAGGGTAGCTGCAAACAGGAGCAATATTAAAAGGGAGGGGAACTGCAAACTACTCTGAAACAGGGGTAACTGTTAGTGTTGGGGGGGGGGGGGGGACAGGAACGACGGGGTTGCTGTCAGGTTGGGTGGCTTGCCATGGCAGGTGCAATTTTATGTTGGGTTAAAAATATTAAAAGGCAGGGGTTGCTGCAAACAGGTGCAATATTAAAAGGGAGGGAGGCGGCAAACTACTCTGAAATAGGATTACATGTGAGTGTTTGGAGGACAGGAACTATGGGATTGCTGTCGGGTGGCTTGCCATGGCAGGTGCAATATTAAGAGGGAAGGCTGCAAACTATTATGACATAGGGGTAACTGTGAGTGTTTGGGGGACTGGGAACTATGGGGTTGCTGTCTGGTGGCTTGCCATGGCAGGTGCAATTTTACATTGGGTTAAAAATATTAAAAGGGAGGGTAGCTGCAAACAGGAACAATATTAAAAGGGAGGGAGGTTGCAAACTATTCTGAACTAGGATTACATGTGAGTCTTCTTGAATACAGGAAACTATGGGCTTGCTGTTGAGTTGGGTGGCTTGCTATGACAGGTGCAGTATTGAAAGTATGGAAGACTGCAAACTATTCTAACATAGGGTTACTTGTGAGTGTTTGGAGAACAGGGGAACTATGGGGTTGCTGTGGGTGGGGTGGGCTGGCTTTCTATGGAGGACAGGGGAACTATGGGGTTGCTGTAGGTGGGGTGGGGTGGCTTGCTATGGAGGACAGGGGAACTATGGGGTTGCTGTAGGTGGGGTGGGGTGGCTTGCTATGACAGGTGCAATATTAACAGGGGGCCTGCAAACTATTCTGAAATAGGAATACATGTGGATCTTTTTGAGGATAGGGGACTATGGAGTTGCTGTCGGGATGGGTGGTTTGCCATGGCAGGTGCAGTTTTATGTTGGGTTTAAAATATTAAACGAGAGAGAGAGGCTGCAAACTATTCTGAAATAGGATAACATTTGAGTCTTTCTTGAGGACAGGGCAGGTGCAATTTTATATTGAGTTAAAAATATTAAAGGTAGGGTAGCTGCAAACAGGTGCAATATTAAAAGGGAGGGAGGCTACAAACTATTCCGAAATAGGGTTACCTTTGAGTGTTTGGAGGACAGGGGAGCTATGGGATTACTGTCGGGGGGCTTGCTGTGACAGGTGCGGTATTAAAAGGGAGGCTGCAAACTATTCTGAAATAGGGAACTATGGGGTTGCTGTGGGGTGGGATGGTTTGCTATGACAAGTGCTATATTAAAAGGGAGGGCTACGAACTTCTCTGAAATAGGGTTGCCTGTGAGTGTTTGGAGGACTGGGAACTATGGGGTTGCTGTCTGATCGGGGGGTTGCTATGGCAGGTACAATTTTATGTTGGGTTAAAAATATTAAAAGGGAGGGTAGCTGCAAACTACTCTGAAATAGGGTTACCTGTGAGTGTTTGAGGGACAGAGAACTGTGGGGTTGCTGTTGGGTCGGGTGATTTGCAATGACACATGCAAGTTTATGATGCACAGAAAATGTGAGGCAGTAAAATACTCTGAAAAAGGGTTAACTGTGATTTTTTTGAGGACCGGAATCTATGGGGTTGCTGTCGGGTTAGGTGGTTGTGGGGTACAGTGGCTTGTCATGATAGGTGCAAGTTTATGTTGGGTAGAAAATATTGCAAGGGAACGAGGTTGCAAACTACTGTGAGATAGGGTGAGTTTTTCGTAGGGAAGGGGCTTGTGGGGTTTCTGTCTGGTCAGGTAGCTTTTGGTGGGTTTGCCATGACAAATGGAAGCTTATGATGGGCAGAAAATATTGCACTGGAAGTAGGCAACAAAGCACTATGAAATATAGTTTCTTGGAAGTTTTTGGAGGACAGGAACCTGATGGGCAAACAATATTGCACAGGAGGTAGACAGCAAACTACTCTGGAATAACGTTACCTGTGAGTGTTTAAAGGACAAGGACCTATGGGATTGCTGTCGGGTTAGGAGGCTGTGGGGTCGGGGGGCTTGCCATGACAGGTGCAGGTTTATGTTGGGTTGAAAATATTAAATGGAAGGGAGGCTGCAAACTACTCTGAGGTAGGGTTACCTGTGAGTGTTTGGAGGACAGGGACCTAGAGGGTTGCTGTCGGGTCGGGTGGTTTGCAATGACACATGCAAGTTTATGATGGGCCAAAAATTTTGCACTTGAGGTAAGCAACAAAGTTCTGCGAAACACCATTTCCTGTAAGTTTTTGGAGTACAGGGACCCAATGGGCAGGCAATATTGCACAGGAGGGAGGCAGCAAAATACTGTGAAATAGGGTTAAATGTGAGTTTTTGGAGAACAGGGAACCATGGGGTTGCTATTGTGTAGGATGGCATGCCATGGGGGGGGGGGGGGGGGGGGGTGCAAGGTTATGGTGGGCAGAAAAAAATTGCAGGGGAGGGAATCAATAAATGACACTGAAATAGGGTTACCTGTGAGTTTTTGAAGGAAAAGGACTGGTGGGGTTGCTGTCGGGTGGGGTGGCATGCCATGACAGGTGCAAGGTTATGATAGGCAGAAGATATTACACAGGAGGGCATCAACCAACCCTGAAATAGGGTTACCTGTGAGTGTTTGGAGGACAAGGACCTGTGAGGTTTCTGTCAGGTCTGGTGGTTTGCCATGACAGGTGCAAAGTTTTCTTGGGTAAAAAATATTAAACAGTAGGGAGGCAATAAACTACTATATGGGTCAACTGTTACTGTTTGGAGGACAGGGGCATGTGGAGTTACTGACTGGTGAGTTGTTTGTTGGGTCAGTTTGCTTTTGGGTTGGGTGGCTTGCCATGACAGGTACAAGGTTATGTTGGGTGGAAAGGTTTGCAATGGAAGGAGGCCACTACTCTGAAATAGGGTTCCCTGTAAGTGCTTGGAAGACAGGGACATGTAGAGTTGCTGTCAGGCCAGGGGGCTGTTGGGTTGGTTGGCTTGTCATGACAGGTGCAAGGTCACGATCGCCAGACAATACTACATTGGCAGGAAGCAACAAGCTGTTCTGAAATAGGGACCCGTGAGTGTTTGCAGGACAGGGACATGTGGGGTTACTACTGGGTTGGGTGGCTTTCCACGATGGGAACAAAGTTATGGTGGGCAGAAAGTATTTCACAGGAAGAAGGCAACAAACTACTCTAAAATATGGTTCCCTATACCTCGGGATTAGTCTTTTTCTGCAGAGAAACTAGTTAGTAAAAAAGTGTGCAGAGCAGCTATGGTTTGCCAAGTACAGGTACCTGGAGCAACCAGCTTTCAGATCATTTTGGATTTTTTGAATGTGGATTTCTGATCAACCTGTATGAGACTAAACCTGCACATTGCTCCATGTATTGGAATGAACGCAAAGTAACTTAACTACAACAGAATACCCACAACGTCAAATGGTGAATATTATAGCAAAGGCTTTTTAGGATGAATTCAACTCATGCCATGTGGGATAGAACAAGACAACTCTTCTACTGCAATACTATAGAGGTGAAATAAAGTGCAATTGTACAGAAATAAGGAAGATAACTAGGGTTGGCACCTTTTCATCAAGTCAAACCCAAAAACTTTAGCGGCGCACAGCATTTTTTTTTTTATACTATAAACTATACATATATTTTTCTATTAAATAAAATTTCTAATCATATGAGGCCACAGAGTTCCCCTTTTACATCTGAACTCGCAGGTTGGACTGACATAGGTTGGACTTGATGGACTTGTGTCTTTTTTTCGACCTCACCTACTATGAGTTCCCTTTCACTGTATGGGAGGACTCTGCAGACTCTGATGTACAGTAAGGGAGAACTCTGGGGACACTAACATAAGGATGCTCTGGGAACCCTGATTTAAGGGGGAACACTGAGAACTCTGATGTACGGAGAGGACTCTGATGTAAAGCGGAACGCTGATGTAAGGGGTGCTCTGAGAACCCTGATTTACCTTAGTGTACTCACTCAGAGGCAGGAGAGAGAAGGGGGAGACTTCAGTCACAGACAGGGATGGATGGTGAGCTCACTCATCTCTTGGCAGTCAGCACCTCTCATCCAGATGTATCTGAGGCTGCTGGGCTTTCCTTTTCTGAGGCAGAGCCCTGGGGATTGGCATGTGGCAGACACAGAGGGGTAGGGGCAGGAGGAAGAGGTTCAGATCAAGCCCTCTCTCCTCTCCCGTCTGTGTGTGTGTTTGGGGGGGGGGATTGTTAGTGTTGGCTTTGGGCAGCATGAAAGAGAGTGTAGCAGACACTCTCAGTTTAGACAACTGCAGCAGCAACCCTGCTGGGAAGCCATAGTCCAGACTGAATCATGTGTCCGGGTTTCAGGCAGTCTGAAACCCAGACGCATGATTCCAAACACAAACTGTCCGGGTGAATCCCGGACAGGTGGCAACCCTAATGATAACCTAAAGTGTATCCAAACCAAGAACAAAAATTCAGTATTGCAGCCTACTGCTCCTTAGATGTTCTTTTTTCACACTTTCTCACTTTATTTTAACCTGGTAATCCTCCATTAGCACACTCCCTGTCCTAGGAGGACAACCATACTGTGCAGCATTGTCACCATAGGACAGGGAGTGTGTTAAGATTACATAACACTGTGTTAGCACTACATAAAACCTCCATAAGCGTGGAAGGTGTTTTGTAGTCTGCGAAGGTATCAGGGAACAACGCTGACTTTTCTCTGCAATTGTCCAACAGATATAATAAAACGTTTTATTGGTAGTTTTAACAGACCAAACTATTGTTAGAATTTACTTACACTTTAACCGTTTTAGTGCAGACACAGATCTCCTTACCCTTCATGCACAATTTAAACCAGGGGTCTCAAACTGGCAACCCTCCAGCTGTTGCAGAACTACAATTCCCATGAGGCATTGCAAGGCTGACAGTTACAAGCACGACTCCCATAGGCAGAGGCATGATGGGACTTGTAGTTCTGCAACAGCTGGATGTCCGCCAGTTTGAGACCCCTAGTTTAAAGGGACACACACATAGGAAACAAAATGACTATTGACTTCTGATAGGACCACCCATCCAGTTGCAATGCTATGTAGAGCTACCACAATAAGGATGGTAACTTACCTGCTTTAGTGCAGGCGCAGATCCTTTATGCACAGTTTAAAGGGACACACACAGTGAAAGAATTGAATATTGGCATACAGCTGGATGCACCCATGCAGCAATGCCCAATAATACGAGCAGACGCAAGAGTTGTACCATTTTCTAAATACGGCACAATGTATCGGCGCCTTTATGTTTAAATGGGACTATTTTCAGATACCATATACTGTCCAATTATGACGGTGTACAGGGGAAGATTTCCAACTTGGAGCGTCAGCATAAATATCGCTCGACCCCCATGCATGCGTATGCAGATATTAGTGCGAAATGATTAAAATCGCCCGTATGGAATAAAAATTCCTGGCAATTTCCGAATAAGTTGATTCTCTATGATAGGATATCGTTGGTAAGTATTTTGCTCCTTCTGGCTTGCAGGATGTAAAGCGTCGTTTTTTTTTTCCAACACGTTTTTACTTGCACCCACACTCACTCAGGTTGAACTGGACGGACTGGTGTCTTTAGTCAACCTTACTAACTATGTGACCTAACTTGTGCACTGAAGCCACGTTATAGAGCACCACTGATGGCCTCTACATGTGCTGCCCGGATGGCGCCAACGCTCAAAGCAACCAGACCCGAGTTCTCACTTCGTCAACTTTGGTTACTCCCGGCTCGGTGAGCAAAGCGATGTGAAGTTTCCCAGCTCACTCCTCTCAACTCCAACCTAACACAACACTTCGGATCTGACTTGTCAATCTCCTGGGTACTTTTTTTTAATCCCTTCTGAATCCTCTCCTTAATCCCCCCCCCCCCCCCCCGACAAATGCATCAGTTTTTTTTTCACATTTTACTTTTTTCCGACTTGTTTTGCGTCCTTTTTTTTTTTTTTTTCCAAAATCTGTTTTCTGTTGACCTCAACCAGAACATTTACATTTTTTTATTTTTTAACATTTATAAATTTTAAATTTTGAGGTTTGCATGCATTTCGATCGGTATTTGTCCAATTTTTATTTTTTTTTCAATTTTCCTCCCCCCCACCGAACCTCAGTCCCTTTATCCTCTCCCTCTCTCTCTCACGTCTCTTCCCCTCTCTGCAGCTAACTGGGGCCGGTTTCCGTTTAGATTAAGCCAGGGAACCTAATTCCAGGGCAAGGATCGAATCTTCTGGCAACAAAGGAAATAGCGTATTGATCAGGAGCTCCGGAGATTAAGAGACAAGTGTGTGTATCCATCAGAGCTAAACTGCCTCTCTCTGCCTCTGTGGGGCTGCCTGCGGACGCCTGCTGCATGCCAAGCTTCTACTCCACTTAACCCTACGCTTACCCTACCAGGACCTTTTTTTTTTTTTTTTTACGGGCCTGGTACCGTGGGCCCCAGAGCGGGCGCGCGTTGACCGCACTGTCTGCGTACACACGCAGTAGATGTAGACCGCAAAGGCAGCCCTCCCTAAAGAGAACCATTGAAATATTCTTCAATCCCCTCTATACAGCCAATTAAAGGAACAGTACACCTAAAAAAAAAAAAAAATAAAATAAAATAAAAAAAGCCCCCTCCCAACCCCCGCCCCGTAACCTCCACGAATCTGGCTATAGCAGATCTGTAAAAACAACTTTTATTTCACCCTTCTTCATAAATGTCTGTTCTATGTTAACCCCCTTTAACGTTCTGCTCCACCGTTTGGTAGCGCACATTTTTTGAGTCGCGCTAACGCATTGAAAAATGTGGACTTTAAAGGGTTAACTGCCGTTTTAGGCTAAAAAAAAAAGGGCTTAGAGGTCTTTCTGCACAGGAAGTCACGTGTGCGTTGTTAAATTTCGCCCGCCGCTATGCCACCTTCAATTTTTTTTTAAATATATGTCGTGCTGAAGACTATGCAATTCGCAATTATATGCATAAATATTATCAAAAAATTTTTACGCATTTTTTTTTTCTGTTGGGTTTTATATTTCGCCGCCCCCCCCCCCCCACCTTTTAACACTCAACCAGCTCTCAATCCTAAACGTAGCATATAGTAAGTTTCAGACATGAAAAGTCCTTCAAAGCTGCCTAGATGGTGCGTCTGCTCATCATGATTGCTAACGCATTTTGGATGCTCTTTATTTATTTATTTTTAATGGCAAAAAAAAAAAAAACTCTGCTCTCGCCCTCTGCTTAGCTGCATAAACACACATAATTCCAGCACATAATCAACACATAATGCAGCCATTCATTTTGTTTGGTTAACGATCATCTCTTTTCAATTGTAACCCCCTTCATTTATTTCCAGTCGCCTATAACGCTGTTTTTTAATTCCCCTCCCCAAAGTCAATATATATCAGTAAGGAAATGAAGCGCGTCAAGGAGCAAAGTGGTTGCTACTTATATATCAAATAAATAGACCGACATTAATTTTCACACACACACACACACATAGGGACACACACATTAGCTATGTGAAATATTGTATCTCTCTTCTTAGAAATAAAATGGGTACTTTATTTACGTTAGGCCCGAAAAAAAAAAAAAACAGATTACTTCATTTTCTAAAATGTGTAAATTTCTGGATTTGGTAATTTGCGTTTTGTTTTTTGTTTTCTTTTAGGACCTATGAATTTATTCATTTGTTATAATTTATTAATTTATAATAATAGTATATATTTACTTTAAAAAAGTGCAGTGCCAGTAGTCTGTATTTAAAAAGCTAAAAAAAAAATTGACGTTGTGATAAATAATATGACCTGCCACAAACTTTTCAGTCAACTGTTTTATTTTAAAAATCTCTGTTCTGGAACGCACCAGTAAACTGCATTTGAAAAATGTAAATAGAAAGTTGGATCGATAAAGTTTGTCATCTGAAATTTGTTCTTGTACATAAGCAATCCCCAAAGCCATTGGGTCTTACTTGCCTTATCAATAAGTCATATTGTGTATTATTTGGTGGTAATAAAATTGGTACTTAAGTCATGAAATGGATAAAGACGTGCTTCTCTAGAAAGCTGGTGGGGAATACTTTGCATATGTGGGGAACATGCCTAAAAATACATATCCTGTTGTATGAGCAACCTATTGGAAAAATAATTATTATATATTATTTTCAGGCTTTAAAGAAAATAGCTCGTGCTATTATATCCTAGCTGCCTGTTATTATTTTTTTTACAACCTCTTAATGATTCTTAGTAATAAAAATGTATATTGGGTATTTTTTTTGGGGGGGGGGGCGGTGATGTACTAAAATTAAGTTACAAATTGTCAACGCTACAAAGCTTTATTTACACTGAAAATCGCTGACACTTTTGACCTGCAGTTAAGTATAATTAAATACAGCAGCAGTGTAGTGCAGTCTGTAAATACATTTATTGGTCTGGTTTTATTTATTTTTTATTTTTTTATTTGACAGTTTGTTGCACCCATAAATATAGCTTGGTAGAAGAGCTTACATTTTAAGTTTGAGTTATCCATGTCATTATATCTCCAAATTGAATATGACATTTCCCATTGCCAAATCTAAATATATTTGTGTGTTATATGTGCAGTACTTTTGCTTGCAACTAAAGCTTCAGTCTAACGTTCTATATAAATAAATGAAAAAAATAAAATAAAAATAATTAAATATATATATATATATATATAATATATAGAGAGAGAGAGAGAGAGATCTATATATATATATATATATATATATATATATATATATATATATATATATATATATATATATATATATATATAGAGAGAGAGAGAGAGATATTGAGATAGATAGATAGATAGATCTATCTTTCTATCTATCTTTATATATATATATATATATATATATATATATTGCTATATCTAGATATATCTAGATATCTATAGACAATTACCAATGAAATCAATTACATTTAACATTTTGACAGCAATATTATTATTTTATTTTTTTTTTTACAAAAAAGCCATTTTAAAGGCTCTATTAATAAAACATTTTTCAATCCAAAAGGAAGAGGACACATTTGTATTTTATCCTTACGCATCGTATTCATCATTGTCTAAAATAGTTCACTGATTAATAATTATACCCACCAAATTTCCATAGGAATTAGTTTTACACGAGATTAATAACTGTGCTGTGATAAATAGACCCCTTAGTGGTGTATAATGATGCTCTGTGTCATTTTATACACTGTCACTCTTAGTATAACGGAAAAACTGTGATCTATTAATTGTTTTAGTCAGGGAGCAAAGTCGCCATGATAATGTATTATATGTTTAGCTTACACACTAAGGGTTAAATGTTCTGTCAAATTCAGTATCTCTCTATAACGAGATAAGAAGATAAGATTTTATATCAGCCCAATGTGTAATGTGGTGTATTTTCATGTATTAATAAAAAAAAATGTAAAAAAATGGATTTTAACAGCCCATTAAAGATATGTGGACAAGGTGGACAAAGCTTGAAAAAAAAAAAATGCATATAGGTTGTGGAGACGAAAAAAGTAAATGAGGGAGAAAATTGTATATTCAATACAAGCGCAGGAATCCGCAATATGCTGAGAAAACTCAAAGGAGGCAGGGAAATTGAAAAACAAAAAAAAAAAAAATCCGTTAGGATGCTGTAGGATTTAGGCACAGCGGGGTAACAAAATGGAGGCCGTATTGTCTGTAAAATGTAAAAAA
This sequence comes from Lithobates pipiens, assembly GCF_037356315.1. Classification (NCBI taxonomy): domain Eukaryota; kingdom Metazoa; phylum Chordata; class Amphibia; order Anura; family Ranidae; genus Lithobates; species Lithobates pipiens. Next base: position 26,276,973 of record NW_027507788.1, read on the forward strand.
TAGGTTATTAAATGGTCATGATAAAATAGTTACATTGTAGACAAGTTTTTGTTTTGTTTTTTACATTTTGGACTGAAGAATATTTTTGCATTCATTTGAAGTATCAATATATATATATATTTGCTATATTTTATGTCCATCTCTAAAATATATAAAAAAATTAATCTGTAATAAAATGAACATTTTTTTGTCAAAAAAAAAATGTTTTTAAAAGAGAATTGTGTTTTTTTTGGGTCAAGCTGTGCAAACAGGTGTCCCCTCCATATATATATATATAAAAAAAAAACTTAAATGGCCTTGTTAATTGAACAAAAAAAACTTTATTTGTAAAAACATATCTTACATTTTACCAAATTAAAAAAAAAAATAACAAAAGTGTGACTTTGCTATCATAAAAATATAAATGTTTTGGGGTAGGAACTTCTTATATAAAGGAAGAAAATATCCATCGTGTTTTTCATTAGGGCTAGCTGTGCCAACAGGTGTTGCCTCCAATCCACATTGACTATGTAAAATCTCTTTTATCTTGTCAGAAGGCATTATAAAATGCAAGCAAAATTTGCCTCTCTTTTTAAGTTTTCATGTTTCTCTTGCCAAAGTAAATATCATCTTGTATCATGAATGACATTTGAAGAATATAAAAAAAAAAAAAAAAAAAAAAACTTGTTTGATTTTCATTCCTCTTAGCTTGAGTGGGTGTCTTGACAAGACTTAAAACGATAGAGGCACTTAAGACAAGACACTATCATCGAGATTTGCAAATTCGCTATGTCTGCACCTGACCCGCTCGGTGAACTTGGTCGGATGCGAAGGACGGCTGTGGGAATCTGAGCCAATATGTCACAGGCGCAGCCAAGTCGGGAATATATTATTAGGGTTACTAATAACTTTTGGTCTAGCAGTCTTTATAGGAGGAAAATTATACCCTTTTTTTGGTGGGTACGTTCCCTATGAGATTTGTTGGCCTGCAGTTCCGAGAGAACCGGGTGGGGCGGGGGGGGATGAAGGAACATTGGTGGTCCTGGGGCCATTTTGTCGAAGCCCAGGACAATCGTTTTTATTGTGATTTGCTTACTATCGGAGATAATTAGTTTGCTTACACTAAAGTCAGTCTAGCCAGAGGTCTAATAGGTAGAACGTTGTGTTTTTACTGTAAGTTGTTGCCGGTTTATTTATCACCAGCACATTTACAGGCAATAAGGGCATGGTGTTTTGTTTAAGTGTGCCAGGTTCTTCACCATTGATCACCCTCCGCAGGTTACAATCTCTAGACTTTCAGTAACTCGTTGCTCACCAATCAATCCAGTGCATACAAAAACTAAAATGGAGGTCATATATATGGCCAACTGACTAGCCCGTGAAGTTAATTCAAAATTTTGGGCTTGATTTGCTAAAACTGGAGAATGCGAAATCTGGTGTAGCTGTGCATGGTAACCAATCAGCTTCTAACTTCAGCTTGCTCAATTAAGCTTTGACAATAAAACCTGGAAGCTGATTGGTTTCTATGCACCAGATTTTGCAATCTCCAGTTTTAGTAAATCAACCCCACTGTGTCCTCGGCTTCTTTATATAATTGACTATATGAAACTAGATGAACATATTTCCATAAAAGAATCTTTCCCGAAAAAATTTCTTTTTTTTTTTTTTTGTTCCTTTCAACTTCGCAAACGCAAGTTATCCCAGAATCCTTTCCTTGGGTCTACTTGAGCGAAGAGGTCAGTTTGTATCTCTGAGATAAAAGGAGAAAAATGTTGGGAGTTTATATGAGACCCTGGGCATCCCGCACAGAGGTCTCCATCCCTAATATATTAATGCACAAGAGGGAAAAACTAGGGGACAAGGGGACTTTATATGAAATACGACACACAGTGTCGTATTTCATATAAAGTCCCCTTGTTCCCTATGTCCCCTAGTTTTTCCCTCTTGTGCAGTTTGTATCTCTATTATGTACAAAGTTTTACAGTATATTATCTTTATAGATATTAAAATTTTAATCCTTTGTCTTCTAAAAGTTCTCAGGCCTTGAGAGGAAGGGGTGTCAAATATTTCTAGAATTTAAAAAGTCTTTAAACCAGGCCTAAACAAAGGCATTGAAGACATTTTTTCCCAATGACAGCACATATTTGCTAACACATTTTATTATGACCTATTGGGTGTCTATAGTTTGTTTTTGCCGCCTGTGCTGGGGCAATTAGCTTAACACACAGAGAACTGAAACAAAAGCCAATCAATTTTGGAAGCGTGGTTGGTACTGGATAGCTAATTAGGACTTGGCTAGTCATCACCTTGGGTTCAGTCAAATATCATTTAATACTAATAAAGACATAAAGATTTAAAGACCGGAATTATAGGTTATGTAGTTGGCCATTAATTCTTATCATCGTCACTCCGCCATTCCTGGTATCGTATCATTTTATCTACTGTGGATGAAATTTTGCGCATTGTACAGTCCAGTTATATTCCCTACGCAGGCTGTGCCATTGCTTGAAATCATTTTATTAAGATTTAAAGAAAATAATTGCAAGGCTCTGGAAGATATTATTTCTAAATAGCATGAAAAATAATAGACGCTTGCTTGTATACCATTCACGTATAAAAAAAAAAGGGAGATTTGCTATATAGGTTTATTGGTTGCTGCTTACTATGCAAAGCTAATACACATATAAAAGGATATGATTGGGTGTCTGTACAAGATAACATTATTTTGTGAGAGGTTCATATATGGAAATATGTTCACCTAGCTTCTTATAGTCAATTATATGGAGGAGCTTCACAGGCTGGTCAGTTGGCTATATTTATGACTTCCATTTTAATTTTTCAATCAGTTTTAGATTCATATATTGAAATGTACATATTTATATCATAAAGATTATTTATGGCAATAAGATGGTATGTGTACAGCCTTCCACGTCTGTCTCTGTCTGTAAAGCCATTAAGAGTTCAATGTTCTTATCAAGCATAATGAAAAGTTGGTCAGATACTAATTAAGCTATCAACATGCTTTTGAATTTTAAGTGGAAACTGAAGAACCCCCACGCGAATGAGAACATACAAACCATCCGTGTAGATTGTTTCCTTGGTGGGAACCAAACTCAGGACCTCAGTACGGCAAGGCAAGAGTGCAAATCTATGTCCAAAGCCTAGATACCCAAAGAAACTCATCCAGGCTCTCCAGATTCACACATTCTACAAATTTAAACATTTGCTAAAATTGAGGATATACTCCAAATTTGCAAAAATGATGCACTGGTCTCTATCGACAACACAAACAAACGATGAGACTGATACAATGAACATTGTACGATGTAAAACAACACAAACAAACGATGAGACTGATACAATGAACATTGTAGGATGTAAAACAGCACAAGTAGATCATGGAATGATATGATTTTCATTAAAACAAAGGTAACCATGCTTGACAACTAACTCATTCTGAAATTTTTTAAGAATTTAGTTAAACGGTTATTGATGGATGGTCACTGAAAGCAACAAATCTGGCTTCATTATCTTAGAACAGGCAGAAGAATTAAAGATGATTGTTGATTGGTTGGTCATTATTTGTTACTTCCATTGTTAAACTTTTACGAGGCTTAACACAATACAAAGTGTGCGGAGACCCACCTCATTGTGGACTTTTTATGAGTTTTGCAGACCTGCCTTCCATTGCTTGCACGGGATAGGGACCGGCTTGGCTGTGTCGGGGTTTCCCTGCCGCTACTGACCACTTGAGCATAGGATTGCACCTTTGGGTCTGCAGCGGGCAGGAAAGTGCAGAGGCGGGTGATATATGAGAGGGCATGTGTTGTATCTTATGTCATCTGTGCTATTCTAGGTTTATGGTCAACTGAACAGTAAAGCCCCATACACACTATCAGTTTTTCTGCTGAGTTTTTTCCCTCGGATTTACCAAAACCATATAATATGAGGTCAAACCTTAGGAGTTTCAATGTGTATGTAATCAGACAGGCCCTTGCACTACATGGTTTTGGTAAATCTGAAGGAAAAACTCAGCAGAAAAACTGATAGTGTGTATGGGGCATCAGACTTATATGGTTGGTTTCTTCGAACATATCATAGGTTCTTGTGCCAATTAAGTAATTATATCCACAGATGCTCATCCAATAAAAAAAGTGAAATAATGGAAATACAGCCAAAAGCAACGAATCAAAACCAAGTAAGCCATCAGCTATACTAAACACTTGTTCACTTTTAAGCCGATCATTACAGTATGATTGTACAATCTCCTTTGGATTCAAATGGAATGAATTGCTTAGGTAGGTCCTCACATTACATAAGCTTTGGAAATCTAAAGCTGATTGTATAAATATTGTACGAATTTGATTTTAACATGCATGTTCAGCTTAAAGCCTAGTACATACTATTGTTTTTTTTTTTTCATTCATCCCAGTGGGCTGAAGAAAAAAAAAACGGAAGAGCTCGGGAGGAGCCGCTGTACTAACTACGTGGTGTTAGTACTCTGATCCCCCCCCCCCCCGGGGCTATTGGGCCCCCTGCCAGAACATTTTCGATGATGACCAAACCAGCTGCCATACACACGGTCCCAATATCAGCTGATTTCTATTGAACCGGCCCATGCCGACCGACATTCGGTCCCTGTGTACTAGGCTTTAGGCTAAGGGCTCCTGCACACTGGGTGTTTACTCAACCGCTCAGCCGCCTTGAAAACCTTTTCTCCTGGCAGGAGAAAATCTGCTTAAAAAAAAAGCTATGTTTTGCGCATCAAGCATTTGAGTGTTAATAGAGTTTATTGGCCAGAATATGAATTAGTCTGACCCTTGGAACACATTTACACTCAAACACACCTAAACGCGTCTAGCGATTAAATGTGTTTATGCGCTTTTAGGCACATCAAGCATTTTTCTGCTCAAAATTTCCTCTCCTGAACCCACTGGTGATGGTTTTTTTTTTAGCCATTAAACGCTCCTCTTCTAATAAATGCCCAGGTGTACAAGGACACGTAGGCTAACATAGAGAGATGCTTTTACAGGACGAAAAAAATATAACGCCAAACTCCTGTGAAGGAGACTTTTTTTTTAACCCTGTGTGCATGAGCCTTAATAAATGGTTGCTATATTCAACAAACATATGTGTCCATGTTTCCTTTTTAATTAATCAAATTGCGACCAAAATTCCATCACTTGACTTGTATTTGACCAAAACCCTGCGTGCTAGTGGGCTTATTCATTAAAATACAGAGCAATGTGCAAAGTGCAGCAAGCCAAAGCAGCCAATCGGACTTCAACTCCTAACTTAAGTGAACTGAAATTGGATTGGTTATCATGTGCATTTTACTCATCGCCCTTGCCCTTTGCCCCACGTTATTGAATAAGCTCCCGAATCTCTTTAAGCGGCTGCGCCGCGGTGGATATTGACGCTTCTTACCAGCAGGCGAGCCCGCGTCTCATCTTTGCTTTTTTTTTTTTGTTTCCCAGTTAACGAGCCTGAATGGCTAACATGGTCTGCAGAGCGACCCCTATTATCGGGCGTTACTGGGGAAGTAATATTAATGGGAAGCCACGGTGTACAGCTGCTTCAGCTTGTGTGCCTGAAAGCGAAGTCTCTAAACAGACCAAAAAGGCAGGTGTATATAGAGACAAATGGGTTCTGAGTTTGGATATGGCAGGAAAGGTTGAAGAGTGCCGAGAAAGCTGAGATTTCAGTGTAGTTAAAAGTAATGAAAAGTAAGGGAAGAAGAAAAAAGTGTAAAGAAATGAGACATAAGCTAAAGATACACCCCAGACCTTCACACAAAGCACTGTTCAAATGATGTGCCATTCACAAGTCAGTGTATGCCAAGGGTTGGTATTCTTGCATAGGCAATAATGGGCATCACCCAACTGCAGAGCGTGGTGGCTCGCCATTTCTCTTGTCTCAGTGTAGATGAATTAAGAAAAAGATCTAATCTTTCAACCTATGAAATCTCTAATACTGGGCTGCCCACACAATGCCTTCCAGACTTTCCACACAAGAAACATATATTGCTTAACCTTTAATTACCCCCCAACCCCAATATGCAGTGCATGGATTCAGTTCTTCTTCTAATGCCGCGTACATACGATCGGAATTCTAATCGGAAAAAGCTCTGATGGTTTTCCCAACGGAATTCGGACGGGATTTCGCTCAAGCTGTCTTGTATACACACGGTCACACCAAATTCCGAGCGCCAAGAACGCGGTGATGTACAACACGTATGAGGGGACTAGAGAAAGGAAGTTCAATAGCCAGTAGCCAATAGCTTCCATCTCGTAGTTGAATCTGAGCATGCATGAGTTTTTGCATGTCGGAATTGCATACACACGATCGGAATTTCCGATAGAAAGTTTTTCTGTCGGGAAGATTGAGAACATGCTATCAATTTTTTGCTGGTGGAAGCATACACACGGTCAAATTTTCTGATGAAAAGTTCTCATCGGTCTTTTGCTGGCCGAAATTCCGATCGTGTGTACGCGGCATAAGGCTTAGAAGAGATAAAACAAAGAGTTGCCAACACTCAAGATTCTCCTTCAAAATGATTTATTAGGAATGTCATTTGTACAAACGGGACAGCTGTTGACACGTTTCTGCCTATAGTCAATAGCTATGACTAAGGCCATATAGCCAGAAACATATCAGTAGTTGTCCTATGTAGTGGAATTTCTAAAAAGAATCTTGGAGGAGATGTTTGAGTGCTGCCAATGCTTTGTTTTAGTCTTTCAGGCTGCCACTGGTCACATGACAAATTCTCTTGACTTGAACTGCTGGGTCTTGGGTTTGAAGGCCACATGAAGTCATCCATTGTGGTGAATTACCCCATGTGCAGTATTTTGTATGTTAACATGCATTGCTTTATGCAACTCATTTACCGCACTGTAACAAATGATAAAGTGGACATGCAGCATTTTATAAACCAGCGTACCAATACACATGGCATGTTCATTGTGGTGTGCTCCCTACTGTACTTCTGCATCAATGGACCACTCTTAAAGAATGGCACATACAAAGTGCCTTGCATTTCCATGCATTGCAATATGTTTTTACCATGCATGACCACAACGGGCAGGCCTTAGGTGGCCGTATGTCACACTTAGTACATCCACCATATGGATTTTGTACTTTCTTCTGATGTTCTTGTTGGGTTTTCTCTAAAACCTCCAGCTTTCGCCTTAAAAACTCCAGCAAGTTCACTGGCATCTGACCAAATTGGCCATGTTGTGAGGAATTGCGGTAGGAACATCACAACTAAGGGGTTGATTTACCAAAACTGGAGAGTGCGAAATTTGGTGAAGCTGGGCATGGTAGCCAATCAACTTCTAACTTCAGCTTTTTGAACTAAGCTTTGACAAAAAAAACTAAAAAACTGGAAGCTGATTTTTCACTTTACAGTTTTAAACCTCTAAGCCCTTGTACACACGGTCGGAGATTCCGATGGAATGTTTCCTATCGGACCGTTTTGTCGGATATTCCGACTGTGTGTGGTCTGCATTGGACTTTTTCCGTCAGAATATCCGACGGACCAACTTTTCCAACTTGCCGGTAAAATTTTCCGACAAAATGCTCCGATCGGACATACTCCGATCATGTGTAGCCTACTCCGACGGACAAAGTGCCACGCATGCTCAGATCAAATTCCTAGACCAAAGCTATTGGCTACTAGCGTGAACGTAGTCCCTTCGTAACGAAATAACGTTATCACGTTATGTACAATCGGATTTTCCGACAACTGAGTCCGACCGTGTGTATGCAACATCACTTAATTAATCCGACGGATTTGGTTGCTGGAATCTCCGACCGTGTGTAAGGGGGCTAAGTGTCTTCGTTGGTAGGTGCAGAAGTCAGGTATTTTGTAATTTGCGTTGTGTGATATGCTACATGTACCACTATGATTTTTTTAGGCCTTCGGTATTAATCACTATTTAATAAATGGGCAGACTTTTTCCAGTAAATAATAAAGTTGAGCATTTTTTAACCTGACGTTCCAAAACACTTGACATAGTCCTACCGCACTTGTGCATCAGAGGGCCACTCTAGGATGGCATTGGCAACACACAAAGGGAGTGATTTACTAAATGCAAATCGGCTGTGCACTTTGCAAGAGCAGTTGCTCCAGAGCTTAATAAATGAGCAGAAGCTCTGTTGACTTCCATCAACCAATCACGCGCAAGCAAAAATGTTTTTATTTTTATTTTCCTTGCATGTGATTGGGTATTCTTTGTAAACTGAATATTTACCACATTTACTAAGCTATGGAAAAACTGCACTTGCCGAGTACATGTGTATTTGCCTTTAGTAACTTAACCCCAACGTGTCCATGCATTGCAATTGTTTTTTACTCAGCATTACCTACGTCACACCAGGTACATGGTCCATATGGATTTTGTATGTTCTTCCTACGTTCCTGCTGGTTTTTCTGTAAAGCAACCAATTTCCAGCTTAAACATTCCAGTCGGTTAACTGGCATTTGACCAAATTGGTGATATTTTGAGGGCTTGTCGTAGGGATGTTACGATGGGATTGGTTTACTAAAATTGGAGAGTGCGAAATCTGATGCAGCTATGCATAGAAACCAATCAGCTTCCATTTTTTTTTTTGTCAAAGCTTAATTGAACAAGCTGAAGTTAGAAGCCTACCATGCACAGCTCCACCTAATTTTGCACGCTCCAGTTTTAGTAAATCAACCCCAATGCGTCTTCAATAGCAGGTAGAGAAGTCAGTGTTTTTTTTTATGTAATTTGTGTTGCGTGATAAGTTACACGTTCTACTATCATTTTTTCAGGACTTGAGTATTTCTCGCTGTTCAGACTTTATCTAGTAAATCATAAAGATGAGAAAATATATTAAAAAAACCTGTTCCACCCCCAATCTATGCACTAGATACAATAAGCAGGAATCTGATTGTATTCACTCCTACACAATTGGCGAAAATAATCAAGTTGTCGAAGAGCTGAAAAACAAGATTTTGCCAGCGATAAAAGTCATGGCGATCTCACGGATTGCTATCTTTTCCACAAAGGAAAGCAGAATTATCTTTTTTTACTGCATGAGCACAAAAAGTTTAAGTCAGGAGGTAATTTCACAGTGATTTTGGGTGATCAATATGTGATCCTTAAAGGATCATGCAAGTTTCCATTACCTGAAGTACATGTGTGATTTCCCGTCGATCGGACAAATTTACGCATTCACAATTGGCCAAAACAGAGATGCGCCAAATACGGCCATTTTCCATTGATTCTGCGGTCTCTCTATTCCTATAATCATTCTTTACACACACTTAAATCACAGATTCTTCTTCCAAAGAAACGACAATGCTTATTCATCTCCAGCATTTTTTTTTCCAGCATGCCAATCGCTATTTGTCGCTCATCGCCGCTCATTCGTCAGCCTTATCCTGTTTAGTTATTGCTTGCGACAGTGAAATTGGTCGTATCGTTATAAAAATAATAATAAAAAAAATGAGTGTCGTTTTGTAGTCGGCCTAAGAAATTAAAGGGAGGCAATAAACAAATTAGAATGGATATCAAAGACACATGTCTTAAGGGAATGGCGCAAAGGTAAAGAAGATGGAAAGACTTTAGCGGAAAATGACGGCAAGAGCGAGAAGGGGAAGAAAGCCAGAGGAGAGAAGCAGGTGAGCGAAGATAGGTGATTGGGCACAGACAGGGTTAGGTGCCTCTAGCTTAAACTGCAGCAACTGGAGAGAAAATCAATATGTGGATAGGAGCAGCTGAGAAGGAATGTATCTTGTCAAAATAATGTATTACCCTCATCCCGTCTGATCGATGCTCGGAATTAGCAGAGCTGCAGCTTTAATATTTACCTCCGCGCAACACTTCCAATCTAAATTTTAATTGATTTCGGCACCACCAGGGTGGGAGTGAGAGAGAGGGAGACGGAGGCCTGGAAAGGAGTGACTTATATTCTGGAGGCCAGCAACCACAGGGCACACAGTGCATGTGTCAGATCATCTAGAAATAAGCACAGGCCTTTTTAATAAAACGGGGCCGAGAGCCACGGGGGGTGCTCAAAGTGCAGTCACCAGTAGTAACCGGTTCTTTTTGCTAGGTCGCATCAGAAAAAAATATATATATGTGTTTCTGGGTGATTGCACTTTGGTCTTGGGCTTATCAAACAAACTTGGGTGCAAAGAATGGGAAAGAAGTAGAATTGCCAGCAGATGGGTATTTTTGATCTACAGTGAGCTGGGTGGTGACACCCAGAGAGCACATCACCACCTATTGTCAAAGTGAAACCAGGATTCTCTATAAAAAATGTATTTTGTACAGCTTTACAAAAAAATAGGCAAGTACTGTTAAAAAACATAATGGGGTGGATTTACTAAAGGCAAATAGGCCGTGCGCTTTGAAAAGTGCAGTTGTTTTAGAGCTTAATAAATGAGGTAAAGCTTCACTTTGCAAAGAGTACCCAATCATCTGCAAGGAAAGTAAAAAAATTTTTTGCACATGATTGGAAGATGGGAGTCAGCTTCTGCTCATTTACTAAGCTCTGGAGCAACTGCTTTTGCCGAGTGCAACTGCACTTTGCAAAGAGGTTAATTTCATTTAGTAAATCAACCCCAATGTATCACTGTTATGATGTGCAAAAACATATTAATATGTCATGCTACTATTTTGTAGAGTGTGTAGAACCATTCACATCATCATAGTTACATAGTTAGTCAAGTTGAAAGAAGAGGCAAGTCAATCTAGCCAACCAATAGCAAAATTAAATAAGTAAATAGAAAGCTTCCCTATACAGAAGCCTACACCCAAAGTTGATCTAGAGCAGTGGTCTCAAAACTGCGGCTCAGGGGCCAGATGTTGCCCTTTGCTGACCTTTATCAGGCCCTTGGGGCACTATTTATTTCACTGATACCAACAACGAGGCATAACCCCCCTCCACTGACCCCAAAGAAGGGGCACAATTCATCCTAATGACACCAAATATGGTGCACAATTTCTCCCAAAGATACCAACAATTGGACCCAATGACACCAATGATGGGGCACAATTCCTCCCAATGACACAAACAATTGGGCCCACCGACACCAAAGATAGGGGATAGTTTTTTTTCCCACTGATGTTGGGACCTTTCTACTCCAAATGGCCACAATTCCTCCTAATGACACACCAACAAATTGGCCAAATAACACCAATGATGGGGCACATTTCCTCCCACTGAGACCAATGACAGGGCACAATTCCTCCCACTGATACCAAAGACGGGGCATTGTTTTTCCCCACTGATGTTGGGACCTTTCTACTCCCAATGGCCAAAAGTCCCTTAAAAGTCTGAACTGGCTCTTTTTTTAGAAAGTTTGAAGACCTCTGATCTAGAGGAAGACAACCCCCCCCCAATAAAGCATGGTCCAATTTGATCCAGCAGGAAAAAAAAATCCTTCCTGATTCTACAAGGCAATCTGATATTCCTTGAATCAAAAATTGCAGATGTTGCTACCTATAAATATTAATATCCAATTTTGTGTTGTTCCCCGAAGAAGTTTACATTTTATAGACAAGAATACTATTAGTATTGTAATTATATATGGTTCACTCTAGATGTAAAACAGTTTAAGAGTCTTTTTTCCCCTAAAATTGGTATTAAAGTCTCAAAAGATTTGGAAATATAGGATCCTCTTCTGTTGTCAAGTAGTCAATAGATTTACCAAAATAGTTGAACCTGATTTGCAAAGTATTCCGGGTGAGTCATTTCCTTTTTTAGTCCTGGAAATATACCTTTGGATCTTTTAGAGATAATGCAAACATTTGTTGAAAAAGTTAAGAATTTGTTGTAGAAACTCAATGGACCTTGGCGGGTGTTGTCTGTAGGCTCCACAGAACGTTGTACGGAGCTCAGCTGTCAATGTAAAGAAGTATTCACCGTCAGCTTGGAGCACAAGGTAACTGGACATGCGTTAATTTGTTCTAAGTGTTGTAACTGTCGAGAGCTTAAGCTATGTAGGCAAGTTAAGATTGTTCAGTTGAGCAATCTAAACTGGCCTGGAGCTCCTGAGATATATAAGGAAGAAGATGGACAGCACTGGAACATCATTGGCTGATCCTTCCATTACACAAAACTCATATTGCTTGCATGTACACAGTAAGACAACCATTCTTATCATGGGGAACACTAACCCATTGGCTGATAATCTTTACTTTCTCCCAACAGACCTGTCAACGTTGTCTGCCAAGGTCTATGGTGGAACAATGAATGTCTTGAACACTGAACATCTTGATCTCAAACATTTCTGCATAATTGGACTGCAATTGAACAGCACTCCTCCACCCCCTCCCCAAGGCCATCCAAAAGCTCAGCTAACAAGGAGAAGGCCATGTTGACAGAGGGCACTTTTGTTCATTTTCAAGTACCTGCCTGCTTGCTTGGAACATTTTAACTGACCAGCAACCTGTGAGACCCATTGTAATGGGCAAGTGTTTGGAGACAGAGAAAAGTACAGTCTGTCAAAGCAGCCCTCTCCTTGCTAGCCACGATGTTGGACAGCCATGAAAGGTGCCCTGCTTTACCTCATAGCTAGTCTAAGCCCTTGTACACACGGTCGGAGAATTCGTCGGAATGTGTCCTATCGGACCGTGTTGTCGGATAATCCGACTGTGTATGGTATGCATCGGACTGATTCCGTCAGAATATCCGTCGGACCCAATTTTCCAACTTGTTGGAAATATTTTCCGACCAACTGGTTCGATCGGACATACTCCGATCATGTGTAGAGAATTTTGTTCGGACCAAGTGCCACGCATGCTCAGATCAAATTCCTACATCAAAGCTATTGGCTACTAGCCTGAACGTAGTCCCATCGTAACGAAATTACGTCATCACGTTCTGAATGATCGGATTTTTCGACAACTTAGTCCGACCGTGTGTATGCAACAGTTTCGGACAAGATCCGACGGACAGAATCCGACGGACAGAACCTGACGGATTTGGTTGTCGAAATGTCCGACCGTGTGTACAAGGGCTTAGAAAGCACCAAGAAGATGGAACAAAGTACTACGTGTACCCAGTGCCAGGACAAAGACATCTAGAGCCCGGCCAAACTACCCCCCCCCCCCCCCAAGATGTATGAGCATTATGCTTTCACCTAAAGCATAATCTGCCCTCCTTCTAGTACAAATCTACCTCCTAGTGAAATACCCCCTTCCAGCACAAAACTTTGCCCCCCCCAGCCCCCAAATGCCCCATCTCAAATGCCCCACCCCCCCAAAAAAAATCACTCATCCTAGCACAAATACGCTACCATTAAAATATTTGCTTCTGGTACACATCTTCCCCTTCCCAGCACAAATCACCCCTCCTAACACAAATCTTCTTCTGTCTGTCAGGAGGAGGGATGGTAGATCCCTCCTCCTGACAAAAATCTCCCTAAATCACCACCCTTAGCACACACCCCACATTTCCACTCCTAGAACAATACTTGCAGCCTGCTGCCCCTACATTTTCCCTTTCAACACAATCTCCCTCTACCCCAATCTCCTTGTGGCGCCCCCCCACCTCACACGATACCACAGTGCCCAGTGCCGTCCCTCCTGCCCACCCCTTGTCCTGCGTGTACCTCGGAGAACAGAACTCATTGTTAAAATTCGTTAATGCTTGGGTAAATATTTATTCTCCCATTTGTCTGTCCTCACACCTAAACTTTAGTTTCCTATGCATGTAGTTCTAAGCAGGTAGGTCTTAAGCAGGTAGGAAATGAAAACTCTTCTTGGCTAAATATAATGGAAACCACAAAGCTAGCTGAAGGGTCCTTGTCATTTAACGATGGTCTTCACCACAGTCATTAAAAACTTTAGCCTCCGTCATTCTTTTGACTACAGTAGACACTTCATTTCACGGAAAAATGTATTAGCACCTCCCATTTTTATGGTGGCTGATCAAACTTGCCTCAAAGCTTGAGGGGAAAAAATGTTGCATGCTGCAGGTTTATCCTCATGTCTTCTGATTTCCATCCAGGCCCAGCGTTGAGAAATAATAATGTTCCTGCAGCCTTAATGTCGTCCTGTCCTTCCCTTTTCACTCTCTCATCACTTCCCCCCGTTTAATTACATTAACATTAGCGGTTTGGTGGTAGTGAAGCAGAAAACATGCCTGTGCACTTAGCATTACTGGCCTGCTAAACATAAACTGGTTTAGGTAAGTAGAATTTAATTACATTAATAGATAGTTATGAAATAAAAGACAGAGGAGATTATTAGGACAGAAAATATTTCAGATGAAACTGAGGGAAGTGATATTTTTGGAAACGGAGCTAAATACCTGTCCAGCAATCCCAACAAATTCAATTTACCAGTCGCCATTTTGGTGCGCCTGTTTCACACCTGCCAGCATAGGCGTTTGCACAGGGTATGCCGGATTGGCCTGGGCACACCCTAATCACCCTGTTTGCATTAGCATTATTGTTCTGTGTGCCAGTGGGGATATCGGAAAGATCTTTCACTGACTGACTTTGCTTAAAGGAGAAGTGTGGAAACATTTCTCTCTCACTCTGAATCTGCTGGCAGGGAGTTCATGTGTCAGCGGGTCATAGTTACATAGTAGGGGAGGTCAAAAAAAGTCCATTAAGTCCAACCTATGTGTCTGATTACCGTATTTATCGGCGTATAACACGCACCCCATGTTTAGGAGGGAATTTTAAGGAAAAAAACTTTTAGGAGGGAAGTTTAAGGAAAAACACTTACATTTAAATGCCCATCAATGCAGCCTTATCAGTGTCCATTGCAGCCTTGTCAGTGCAGCCTTGTCAGGGCAGCCTTGTCCCAGTGCAGTCTTGCCCCCAGTGTCCATTGCAGTCTTGCCCCAGTGCAGCCTTGCCAGTGCAGCCTTGCCCCTGTGGAGCCTTGCCAGTGCAGCCTTGCCCCAGTGGAGCCTTGCCCCCAATGTCTATTGCAGTCTTGTCAGTGCAGCCTTGCCCCAGTGCAGCCTTGCCCCCAGTGTTCATCGCAGCCTTAGATTAATTTAAAATTGGCACCGCCGAGATCACCGCAGAGACTTGCCGGAGCGGAGCCAACAACGCCGAGATCGCAGGGACTGGGCGGAGCCATGATACACATAGCTGAGTGTACTCGGCTCCACTCACAGTCACGCCCAGTCCTGCCCTATGATGGACATAACAGGTCCAATGGCGGGACTGGGAGTGACTGTGAGCAGAGCCGAGAAGAGCCGAGTACACTCAGCTATGTGTTGTAGCGATCGCTCCGCTCACAATCAGCGGAGATCGTCAGGGATCGGTGGGAATCAGCGTGTAAAACGCACCCACAATTTTCCCTTGATTTTAAGGGGAAAAAAGTGTGTGTTATACAATGAGAAATATGGTATATGTCAGTATTACATTGTACCTGTATGTTGTGGTCGTTCAGAGTGCCACAAGGAAATGTGTATATATATAGTATCCCACAAAAGTGAGTCTACGTACATCCAACTTCTTTGGTCAACCATGGCGAGGCCTCTTCTGAGTAGAACCTGTCCTGTTAAACAGCTGTATGGTCTTGGCCACCGTGCTGCACCTCAGTTTCAGGGCTTTGGCAATCTTCTTATAGCCTAGACCAGTGATGGTGAACTTTGGCACCCAGATGTTTTGTAACTACATTTCTCATGACGCTCAACTGCAGAGTGTATGAGTTTTTATAGCTGCAAAGGGTGGGCCAACTCAATATTGAACCTTACAGACGAAGACTTCAAATTTCTTGTGCGTGTAAAACAGGTGTCCCGATACTTTTGACAATATAGAGTATTTGTTTGAGCTTTGAGGTGAACACCCTAATGCAATAGCCTATGCACACCTATCTTCAACGCAACCGCAGACTCACCTTGCTATGCTCAACAAACATTGACTTTGCAAAGTGAACAGTCTCACCTCTTTGAGTAAATCCACCCCAAATGCCTACAACGTAAATTTCTGTGTATGAAAGAATCACAGGATGGTAGTTGAGCGTCACGGCACAACAAGACTTTTTGATTCTTTTTTTTTTTTTCTTTTTTTTTTTTTTAGGGCATAACGGCCCCTTTAGTAAATGACTTCCTTTGTTTCTGTAAATCAGTCTGCAGACGTGAAACGATAGATCTGGTTAGACCGGCGAAAGTGAGCCTTTGCTAAAGTCTGTGCAGGTGTTTGATGGTGAGCTATGTAACACTCAGTGCATGAAAGCCCTGAGACAAAGCAACCGAAGAACAGATACAGGATACGGGAGATGGTACAAAAGAGTAGCTGGGGGCACAAGACCTGGCAGAGTGATGTGTGAGAGGTAGCCCTGCTGAGCTGCGTAAAGCACCACGCCGCGATCAGGAATCTCAAGCAGAGTATGTACATACTGTGTGAATGTATGTATCTGTGATTCCGACATACTGTGCAGGTGTTTTTTTTATTTTTTTATTAATTAGCTTCAGGCATCCAAATAGCAGAGAGGAATGTGTTGGAATTATGTTGCACACCTTTTAAGTATCTAGTGAGTAGATACATGCTTGGTCTTTATTGAAAGGAAAAATACATAGGTTGGAATTGTCGAGTCCTTTTAAAAAAACTCCTACAAAAACTGGCCCCTCCGCTATACAGTGAAACCTTGCTTTGAGAATAACTTGGTTTGAAAGCGTTTTGCAAGACAAGTAAAATTTTAAAATAAATTTTGACTTGATATACAAGCGATGTCTTGATATACAAGTAGCATCATACTTTATACTGAGTATAAAAGAGAAGAGAGGCGCCTCTAAGCCCTTGTACACACGGTCGGAGAATCCGTCGGAATGTGTCCTATCGGACCGTGTTGTCGGATAATCCGACTGTGTGTGGTCTGCATCGGACTGATTCCGTCGGAATATCCTTCGGACCCAATTTTCCAACATGTTGGAAATATTTTCCGACCAACTGGTTCGATCGGACATACTCCGATCATGTGTAGAGAATTTTGATCGGACAAAGTGCCACGCATGCTCAGATCAAATTCCTACATCAAAGCTATTGGCTACTAGCCTGAATGTCGTCCCATCGTAACGAAATTACGTCATCACGTTCTGAATGATCAGATTTTTCGACAACTTAGTCCGACCGTGTGTATGCAACAGTTTCGGACAAGATCCGACAGGCAAAATCCGACGGATTTGGTTGGCAGAATGTCCGACCGTGTTTACAGGGGCTAAGTGTAATATGGTTACATTTAATGAAGGTACATTGTTTAGAAACTCACATGGTTGATGATTAAAACAGACACATCCAAGTATACAGGCATATGGGGTAAAGCTGTCCACATAGACCATCCTCCGTACCACCATTGATGTCGCCCTGTCCACGCTGCGCTCCGCGAGCGGTTCAAGCCTCACTTCCAGATCACTCTACTGCAGGGTAGTCTTCCCGGTCACAATTGCAGACAGCTTTACCCCGGATGCCTGCATACTTAGATGTGCCTCTTTTAACCTCCCTGGCAGTAATCCCGAGTCTGGCTCAGGTTGGGATTTTAGCAACATAAACGGTAACCCCGAGCCAGACTCGGGATGGCATCGCTGGATACAGGGAGGACACAGAGAGAGTTACCTTGTCCCCTGGATCCAGCGATGTCCTCCGCGCTGTGTGATCGAGCTGTCCTCCGCTCGATTCACACAGTGCCCGAGTGCCGCCGAGCTCCGTTCCCTGCGACGTTACGGCGCACGGGAGCGGATATCGGCGCCAAATTCAAAAAAGTAAAAACACACAAAACAAACACAGTACTGCAATCTTACAGATTACAGTACTGTATAAAAAAAAATTACACACCCCCTTTGTCCCTAGTGGTCTGTGCAGTGCCCTGCATGCACTTTTATATTATAAATACTGTTTTTTCTGCCTGGAATTTGGAGATTGTCCATAGCAACCAAAAAGTGTCCCTTTATGTCAAAAGTGATTTCAGGCCAACTAGAAAACAGCGATAATAAATTATAATCACTTGCAGAATTGAGCGATAGCGATTTGTGGGAAATTTGTCATCAAACACTAAATCTAATGACAGCGACAATTTTGCAAATGAGCAAATTTCATTGTTTTTGGATTTGATTACATTATTGAATAATTTTTATTATTATTTATTATATTATAAACTTTATCATACCCGGGATGTCTGCTAGAGTCTGGTTTGAACAGATTTAAGAGAGTTATTCCTAAGAATTACAGGACTACAATATAAAACGCCAGATTTCCATGCAAAATAATTGTACCGCATTCAGCACCTAAAGCCAGAACTAATCATACCGCCAGGGAGGTTAATCATCAACCCTGTGAGTTGCTAAATGTTGTACCTTCATTAAATGTAACCATATTACTACACTTATACCGCGCACACACGACCGGACTTTCCGGCAGACTAGGTCCGACGGGATCAGTCCGTCGGAAATCGGTCGTGTTTGGGCTAGTCCAATCGTTTTTCAAAAAAAAATCAGACGGACCTAGAAATAGAACATGTTTCAAATCTATCCGACGGACTCAATGCCAACGGACTAAAAACCGTTCGTCTGTGTGCTGGTCCGACGGAGCAATTACGACGCAAGGGAAGCTATTGGTTACTGGCTATTGAACTTCCTTGTTTAGTCCCATTTACGCCATCACATTCAAAGTGAACGGACTTAGTCCGTTCGTGTGTGGCCAAGTCCGCTCGTTCGGAAAGTCAGTCGGAACTATGTTGGACCTAGTCTGCCCGAAAGTCCGGTCGTGTGTTTGCGCCATTAGAGGCTCCTCTCTTTGCGTTTATACTCTGTAGCTCCTGCTGGATTTTGTTTCTAATCCCCTTGTGGAGGCTTCTTTTTGTGGATGGACATTTTATGGTTACACAACCTGGTCACCTGGTTACATAGTTACATAGTTAGTAAGGTTGAATAAAGGCACCAGTCCAACCTGAGTGAGTGTGGGTGCATGTCCACAGCCCCTATACATTGTGTCCCATCAAGATGCCCATCTATTATTAATATAATTTTTTAATTAAGGTACCCATATAGCGCTGTCACTTTTTACGCAGTGCTCCACACACATCAGTCCCCACCCCCAAGGAGCCCACAATCCAAGGTCCCCAACCCACACCCATACACTAGGGCAAATTTATTTTCGACAGAAACCAGTTAACCTACCAGCATGTCTTTGGAGTGTGGGAGGAAACCCATGCAGACACAGGGAGAAAATGCAAACTCCAGGCAGGTAGCGTCGTGGTTGGGATTTGAACCAACGACCCTTTTGCCACCCATTGATATGATCTTTTTATATGGACTATAAACTGAAAGACCTATGAATAAATGGTTGTGGAACGAATCATCTGAGTTTCCATTATTTATTATGGGGAAATTTGTTTTTGATATACAAGTGCTTTGGATTGCAAGCATGCTTCCAGAACGAATTATGCTCGCAATCCAAGGTTTTATTGTATTCTATAACTCCAATAGTATGTCAACGAATCTATAACTTTGCTAGCTGTAGGTTGTTCAAGATCAAAGAGAAAAAAGAGAAAGAGGGGATTTCTTATACAGCATGTTCACTTTGCAAAGTTAGTTTTTACTTAGACCCATGGAAGATTGGTGTGCCGCTCAGGCTCTTCTGACAGTTTGGGGAGCAGTGTAAATGGTGTGGAGTTTCGCTGCTGCAGGAGTGCCGGCAAAGGAAGTAGAGCTTGTCCCAGCTCCTGTGACCACTGGAGAGAAGAAGGAAGGAATCCCAGATGCCGCACATCCATGCATGTGGTGTGGTATTGGAAGGGACAACCTCAGCCTAGGATCCCATCAAGCCATGCCCCCAATTCGGCACAGTGGTGTAGTGGTTAGCACTCTCGCCTAGCAGAAAAAAGGGTCACTGGTTCAAAATCCAAACCACGACACTACCTGCCTTGAGTTTGCACTCTCCCCCTTTGCCTGCGTGGGTTTCCTCCGGGTACTCCGGTTTCCTCCCACACTCCAAAGACATGCTGGTAGGTTAATTGGCTTCTGTCCAAAATTGGCCCAAGTATATGAATGTGAGTTGGGGACCTTTGATAAAGTCACATGGATGTGACGCAACGCGTCAGGGAGAAGCCGGTTGTCACAATCGTCACTTCCAGTCACGGCCGAAACCGGAAGTCTTTTTGTTTACCGATTCGCGACTGTTTCCACTATTATGTAAGTGTGGATATTGTTTAAATAAATACTATATTTTATATACTACACATGGGAGCTCCCCTTGTCTCTTTCTCATCTTCTATATGGTTGGTGAATTATCTATACTAACGGGCTGAATTAACGAGGAGGGAAAGAAGAGTCAGAGTGTCATCATTGTTTGTACAGCGCTATATTGGCCTTTGATGGTCTATATTTGAGGTGAGAGGCTGGGGGAAACAGGTGGTGCACAAGCTGAGCACTGAATTATCGGTGGACTGTCACATATTTGGAGTTGTTACAGCTTTTATCTCACTGCATGGACTTTGCATATGATCACCGCCTTCTATTGGAGTTTGCACTGCCTTGACCATCTGTGTGCCTTATGGACTTTGTTGTGCCTTTAATTCTACTTTAAAGTGATTGTAAAGTCTTACATTTTATTTATTTTTTAAACAAACAAGTTTATACTTACCTGCTCTGAGCAATGGAATTGTCCAGAGTGACCCCAAACCTATTCTTCTAGGGTCTGCTCCTGACTCCACTTCCTATGGTGGCCACACCTGAGCGCTCCATCCCAAGTCCCACTGCCTGTGTCTGTTGACACAGACAGTGAGACACGGTTCTGTTCCCTGCTCTCTTGGCACAGGACTTGATTGACAGCAGGGGGAACCAATGGCTCCTGCTGCTCTCAGCAAAGCCTGTGAGAGTGGGGAGAAGAGAAGAAAGCCGCTGCAGATGGGCACAGTTCTGGCACAGATTCTGGACAAAATGCCACGCATGCTCAAATCAAATTCCTACATCAAAGCTATTGGCTACTAGCCTGAACGTAGTCCCATCGTAACGAAATTACGTCATCACGTTCTGAAAGATCGGAGGACAACTTTGTCCGACCGTGTGTATGCAACAGTTTCGGACAAGATCCGTCGGATTTGGTTGTCGGAATCTCCGACCGTGTGTACAAGGGCTTACTATGAGTCCACCATCGGGCTCTTCCTTAATTTTTTTTCATTAGATCTGTTACAGCTCCACCAGTACACAACATTTTAGTTTGTTGATGAAATCTGGTAAAAATTTGGTGGTGATAACTATAACAAGCAATCTGCTTCTTTTTTATAGTCTGTAGTGTCAACTTGACTTTGATTACCTGAGCCGATGGATGACCAGGCTGAAATACCTTGGAGAACTTCATCTCATCTATTAGGTTTCAGAGAATCCCTGATAATAATTACTATATCTACTCATGGTACAGTAGTGTGATGGTCAATAGGAAGAATGCACCTTACATTTCTGGTCAGTAGGAAGATTCCCATAGCTAAAAAAAAATAATTGGTGTCAATTATTACTTATCTAAGGCAGAAATCACTCACCCCTGAAGGAACCTCTCACAACCTCTGGAGGAACCCTAACCATCTGTTGCTGCAAGTGGTTGTGACAGTTCTTGAGAAGCTTTATAATTTTCATATCACTTCCCCCAGTTTTTTTTTTAACTGACACAACATAGAAGAATGGCCAGACTTCATGCCCCCTAGTCAGAATGTCTTGTTTCTCCTGCTCCTACTATGATTAATGAGGTAGCCTTAGTATCATAGTCCTGGGCTTAGGTGATATAGCTACAGTATACAAGGCAGGGGTGGTGAACAGTACTGCAACAGGTTCATGCAGCATCCAGGGCAAGGCTATTTAATGGTGCCCTCCCCCTCTCCCGCTGTTAATGCATGATTTAGAATGGGTGTACCACCCTGTGACTATTCCCTGCCCACGTGCCTCAGCTGCATATGGTTGGCATAGAGTGTGCATTGCACATACATGGCCAATCACTTGCTTTCAGCTAGAAGGTAGTTGCACATGCATGGCGGTCAGCTGTGGGCTGATGGAGTGGAGAGGAGGCATGTTGGAGCACAGTGTGACGGAAGTAGCCATCAGAGCAGACATAAAGCCATTGCCCGCTGGTCGCCAGCCACTGAGATCTGGAGTTTGTGGTAAGGAGGCACCCCCACCCCTGAAACCAGTGTGCCTGCCCTTGTCCCAGCCCAGGAGGTGAGGGTGAGATAGACAAGGTGTTCTCTCTGCACCAATACACCTGAAGAGATTAGAAAAAAATAATGCATGCGATAAACCCAGGTTCTAGGTGATCTTCAGGGTGCCAGTGTGCCACCCCGCCAGCCTAGTCCATGGTTGATTATGCATTAACCCTTACCCATCAAGGAATATTATTACCATGGCAAATACATTTAATGCAACTAATATCCACATGAAGGATACTGTCTTCCTTAAATAGTGAATGAGGCAGAAAAGTGAATATCAAAGTTTTTTTTTTTTAAATATTAAATGGAATTTAAATGACACGTAAAGGGCAAATGAATATGAAATTGCTCATTAGCGATGAATTATATAATCTCCGTTGATGCTGACGATACTGTTTTTCCCTCCTGCTTTTCTCAGCTTCTGATGTTCTTTTTACAAAGTACATAAAGAGAAAAAGATCATTGATTAATTCAGTCGGTTATCACTTGTCAATAGTCTTAGCTGATGGTTCCCATACCTCTTCTGTTATGCACTTATCCAGAAGCCCATTCTAAACTGACAGTACGTTTTTGTACTTCTTATATCTTTGTTGTGTAGTGTGGTGTTTAAATATTGCGATTCTTTTATTTTTTTTTGCTTTTAGAAGATATGTGTGCTCCTCCAGCAAGACAAAGAAAAATGTGCAAAGTGCATTAATCTATAGCAGCTAATGAGCAGTAGTTTTCCTTGACTTAATTGCAAAGCTGAAATGGGGCAGGATGCCAGGATTACTATATTGTGTACATCAGTTTTGCAAACCTTGTTGAATACAGTAAATATGGGCAAAAAGGTTATGGACATCTGACTAACACACCCATATGAGCTTGTTGGACATCTTATTTCAAAAACCTTGGTCATTAATATGGAGGTACCCCACTTTGTAATTATAACAGGCTCCAGTCTACTGGGACGTTTTTCCATAGGATTTAGGAGCGTGTTTATGGGAAGTTGTGCCTAGTCAACAAAATGCTAATTCTTTTTCTCACCCAACATTAGTTGGTATTCTAATTAATTTAAAAGGTTTTCAGTACGGTTGAAGTCAGGGCTCTTTGTAGGCCACTTGAGCTCCTCTACACGAAACTGGTCAAACCATGTTTTTTTGGAGCTGGCTTTGTGCACCGCCAGGCCGGAATGGAAAAGATCATTCCCCAAACTGTTATCACAAGGTTGGAAGTGCACAGTTGTCAAGTGTCTTTGTATGCTGTAACTGAACCTGTACCTTTCACTAGAAACACCTGAACTCAATTAATTGGCCATATGGTAGGTCTCATGGTCAGATGCCTAAAGCCCCGTACACACGAGAGGACTTATGTCCGACAGACTTCCGAAGGAGTTCTGCCGGAGTTCCGACAGAGTTCTGACGGACTTTTCGACTGAGCGGACTTGGCCACACACAATCACACCAAACTCCGACGGATTCGAACGTGATGACGTACAACTGGACTCGAATAAGGAAGTTCATAGCCAGTAGCCAATAGCTGCCCTAGCGTCGGTTTTAGTCCGTCGGAATAGCATACACACGAGCGAATTTTTCGGTAGGAACTGGGTCCGGCGGAGTTCCGTCGGAAAAATTTGAAGCATGTTCCATTTTCTAAAGTCCGTCAGACTTTTGCGAATCAATAGTCCGTTGCAGCCCACACACGATCGAATAGTCTGACGGAATCATTCCGTCGGACTTTGGATGTTGAAAAGTCCGCTCGTGTGTACGGGGCTAAAGACTTTTTGCTGTATAGGGGGAGATTTACTAAAACTAGAAAGTGCAAAATCTGGTGCAGCTCTGCATAGAAACCAATCGGCTTCCAGGTTTTATTGTCAACGTTTATTTGAACATGCTGAAGTCAGAAGCTGATTGGCTATCATGCACAGCTGCACCGGATTCTGAGCACTACAGTTTTAGCAAATCTGCCCCTCAGTGTATAAATGTATTGCTCTTTTACCTCTGTAAGCATAAAACAGTTTTATGTTCAGTGGTTCACATATGACGGGGGGAAAGGACAAGTATAGGGGATGCCATGCATTCTAGTAAATAAGGAATACAAGTTTTATCAAGTGATTCATCAAATATTAAAGAGATTTGTATTAATCAAGAGATTGTTGCTCTCTTATGCACATTAAGGGATACATGTATAAATGTACAAGCATGGGGTATTTGCTTCATTTATTAAAGAAAAACTCCAGGAACAGCTATTTAAATCTCTTCCTTTAATAAAAACCCAAAGCTGTTCCACAAGCCTTCTTCATCAATATACAGAATATGTCCAACTCTTGATTGCCCCTTCGCTTCCCCAGTCCCTTGCATGTCACCAAAGTCATACCAAAATAGATGAAACACTGCATCCTGTAATTATTATTATTATGGGTATTTATATATTGCCAACAATTTACACCAGGGATATGCAATTAGTGGACCTCCAGCTGTTGCAAAACTACAAGTCCCATCATGACTCTGCCTCTGGGTGTCATGCTTGTGGCTCTCAGGGTCTTGCTATGCCTCATGGGACTTGTAGTTTTGCAACAGCTGGAGGTCCGCTAATTGCATATCCCTGATTTACAAAATGCTTTACATATATTATGTTCACATCAGACCCTGCTCACAAGGAGCTTACTGCCTAGGCAGATGTGATGTTGCACTTCACCCCCAAGATCAACCATTCTCAGACAGGTGTTTCACTAAACCCTAGGGTTCCTCCTGAAGTGGCTAGGTGTCCCTTGAGCTGTGGCATCTGATGGTTCCAGGACCTACACCAGCAATATGACTCAAATGATCTCATCAGCTGTCTGTAAGGGTGCCATTCCGACCACCACTGTATGGGTTGCATTCTTCTTACTGACCACCAATACAATGAAAATTGTAGCCATTGGCCCCAAAAAATTGGTTTTAGTAAGTCCCTGTACACACGGTCGGACATTTCGACAACCAAATCCGTCGGATTTTGTCCGTCGGATCTTGTCCGAAACTGTTGCATACACACGGTCGGACAAAGTTGTCAAAAAATCTGATCTTTCAGAACGTGATGACGTAATTTCGTTACCATGGGACTACATTCAGGCTAGTAGCCAATAGCTTTGATGTAGGAATTTGATCTGAGCATGTGTGGCACTTTATCCGATCGAAATTCTCTACACATGATCGGAGTATGTCCTATCGGACCAGTTGGTTGGAAAATATTTCCAACATGTTGGAAAACTTGGTCCGACGGATATTCCGACGGAAACAGTCCGATGCATACCACACACAGTCGGATTATCCGACAACACGGTCCGATAGGACACATTCCGACGGATTCTCCGACCGTGTGTACAAGGGCTAAGAGTACCCTAATGCCGCGTACACACGAGCGGACTGTATGGCGTACTTAGTCCGTCATACAATCCGATGGACAGTCCGTCATACTTTTGACTGAACGGACTTGACCACACACGGATGCACAAACAGTCCGTCGAAAGCTTGCGCGATGACGTGTACAGAACGTACGACGGGACTAGAAATAGGAAGTCCAATACACAGCAAAGCACCCTTCCGCCATGTAAATCCTTTCTGGGCATGCGCCATTCTTAGTCCGTCGAACTAGCCTACTGACGAGCGGATTGTCCGCTGAAACCAAAGTACGACGGACAGAATTTCGAAAAATCCGAAATACTTAGTACGCCGGACTGCACGCTGAAAAAGTCCGCTGAAGCCCACACACGAGCGGACTGTCCGCTGAAATGTGTTTCGACGGACTAAGTACGCCATACAGTCCGCCCGTGTGTGCGCGGCATAAGACCTGAAAATTATTTTAAGGGTTCCTCTGGATAAAATGGTTGACATGGTGCCATGCAAATGGCAAGCATATTTTCTGCTTCACCATATTATAAAATAATAAAATACTACCCTCCATTCTTCACATAGTTTTCTTGTTTTGCTACTTACGGTATAGCAAGCAACCAGTTTTCTGTCATCTCCAAATTTCTTTCTGATACATTTTTCGAAATACTCAGATATACAACCCTGGTAAGTAATGTGCTTGTATCCTCCTTACTAACCATAAAAAAATCTAAGTTCCATTTTCATTTTTGTTGTAGAAAAACTGGAATTGGGGTACTAAGAGCAACAGAGATTGACCCCCTTTTTTGCCCAGTTTTTGGGCTTTATCACATTAATTGCCCATGGCAACCAGATTGTCTTTCTATTTTTCCAGTCCAGTGTGCTAGAATGAATAGAAGAATTCAGTTGCTGTGAGCAACCATGGCCCCATATGCAGTCAGGTTGACATCGAAGGCCTGGGGTTGCTTTATTCATTCTGGTGGCAGCGAGGAGGTTAAGGCATCGACACTCAGCAATGGATATACATATTGTTTAAAGCTGCAGCGAAATGAGGGTGCCAATTGAGAGGGCTGCGAGGACGGGAGGGAGGAAAGTGTGCGTCTGCCACTTAGATGGCTGAAATTATCCAGGTGTATGATTGGGATCGAGCTGCTGTTTATATCTCTAATGACAAATTCTTTTTAAAAGTGTCTCCGTGATGTGTTCCAAACCTTTATCTAAACACAGATCTATACAGCACGAAATTACCTCCAAGCAAAACACACACACCAGTCACCACTCAGGCTGTCTTATTGTGTGAAGAGGTCAAAGGAACAATGACAGTCTTTATACCTCTCACCTAATCCGAACACATAGTGGGGGACTTCGGCCGTGTCTAATCTATGCACTGACAGCAGGGCACATGCGGACCACGTAATAGGCCCAAAGACCCGGTCGTATACCTCTTGCCTGCCTTATGTAAAGGTTGCCCTCTGTTCTGTCTATTGTACAGATAACTGGTCACATGTCCCTTGTAATGAATGTACACATAACAGACTATGTTACCTGTGTTTATTTTATTTTTTTGCTTGTTTTTTTTGGAGCGAGATTGGTGATTCTGCTGGTACCACACAAGGCCATCTTAAAGCACACCTGTACTCACTAGGAAATTGGAAATATACCTTTCCAGGAGCAATATCAGCTTTATTTTACAAACATTGACTTCAGTTCCAGACGTTGGAGCTCTGGCCAGCTCCCTTTTGGGTATAGTGCCTCACTATTTGTTAATGAGGGCACCAATATCAGTAATGGACCAATATTTGCATGGGCATGGGAAAGCGGTAGTTTATGAGTACTTGTCACATACTCCCCTTCAGGTGGTACCATTCTCAACCAGACATCCATGGAGCCCTAGGGTGCCTCCAGACATGTCTAGAGGTTATTTGAGCTGTGGCTGATTGATCTTCTATCTGATTGTACCTGCATAGTTCCAGTGCCAATGTCACTTGACAGAGGCAGTGGCATGAAACCAATGATCTTTTTAATTGCCCTTAAAGAGGAAGTAAACCCTGATGGGTTTACTTCCTCTTTCATTCCCTGCAAAGGCAAAGCATAATGGACTACTATGCATCGCATAGTAGTCCATTATGTGTCACATACCTGACACAGGAGCCAGCGAAGTCACCGCTGTCCCCTGTAGTCCGGCGCATCCATCTTCTAAGTGGGGTCTCGCAGCTCTGCCGCTGTCATTCGGCGAAGCCGCGATGACGTCACTCCCGCGCATGCGCACGGGAGCCAACACGTGCGGCATCTCCGTCGTTGAAGATGCCGTGCTCAGTGCGTCTGTGCATGCGCCGTAGACAGCGGTGTCTGTCTTCGGGCAAATATCTCCTAAACCGTATAGGTTTAGGAGATATTTCTTGGACCTACAGGTAAGCCTTAATCTAGGCTTACCTGTAGGTCAAAGTGTGTTGTAAGGATTTACAACCACTTTAAGACTGGAATTCTGATCTCCACTGTAATGCCCCATACACATGATCGGATTTTCTGACAACAAATGTTGGATGTTAGCTTGTTGGCTGAAAGTCCAACCGTGTGTATGCTCCATCGAACATTTGTTGTTGAACTTTCCACCAACAAATGTCGGCTAGCAGGTTCTCAAATGTATCGTCGACAAAACCTTGTTGTCAGAATTTCCGATCATGTGTACACAAGTCCGACACACAAAAGTTCACACATGCTCGGAATCAAGCAGAAGGAGCCGCACTGGCTATTAAACTCCCTTTTTCTCGGCTCGTTGTATGTCTTGTACGTCACCACATTCCCACGTTCATAATTGTTGGCCAACATTTGTGTGACCGTGTGTATGCAAGACAAGTTGGAGCCAACAACCTTCGAACAAAATTCCACGGTTTTGTTGTCGGAAAGTCCGATCATATGTACGGGGCATAAGGATTGCACTCTTCCAACTAACCACCATTTTTTTCCAACTGATCCGAGATAAATTAGTTTTATCAGGGTTTCCCCAAGACTTAAATATTATTTTAAGGGTTCCCCTGGGGTAAAAAGGTTTTAACTTGGAGCCCCCTGAGTAGGTCCTACATAGGTTATTTGAAGACTCCAAAAAAACAACCCTGTCCACCGGTGTATTGCTTTCTCTTTTGAAAGGGCCAATAATGGGAATCCAAAATTAATTAAAGCAGTTCTCCACCCTGAAGGGGAAGTTCCGCTAATCTGATCCCTCCCCCGCTGATCCCTCCCCCACCACAATCGGCACCTTTCAGGGGGGAGGGGGGTGCAGTTACCTGGATAATCCAGGTATCTGCACCCACTTCCGGGACAGACCCCCGCAGACGCCCCCCCCCCCCCCGTTGTGTTCTGGGAAACACACCGTTCCCAGGACACAGCGTGGACCAGAAGAGACGCACAGCCTGACTCGCGCATGCGCAGTAGGGAACCGGACAGTGAAGACGCAACGCTTCACTTCCCGATTCCCTGACAGAGGATGGTGGCGGGGGCAGCAGAGAGAGGAATGATCGCTCGTCATCTGCCGCCGACATCGCTGGACCCTGGGACAGGTGAGTGTGATTTTATTAAAAGTCAGCAGCTGCAATATTAGTAGCTGCTGGCTTTTAATATTTTTTTTAGGTGCAGAACCGCTTTAAGACCACCACAATCTGAAAAACCTTGGTTATTCACGTTAAGATGTAATAGGCCAGGTTTGTATCTTACTACTTTTTATTATTTAAATCAAGTGATTTTTCTGGGCCTTGAGTGTCCTCCTCCATTTGCACATAACACACTGAATTCTACCCTTCCATTATTAAATTTTTGAATAATCCTCCATAATATATTCTCTTTAGTTAACGATCCAGCACTGCTTACTCCTCCACAACATGACACTGCCACATTATGTTAAGCTTACCGGTTTGCTTACTCCTTTATCTCTTGATGATGATGATTCCAAGGTTGGCTACAGAGAGCTTTCTCCTTGAGAATATCAGTCATCGGAACCTGCACATCCTTGAGTGAGTCAACACTTGGGCCTGTCGAGATTCTCACTTTATAACCGTAGTGGGGCATATGTGATTATCTCTCTCTTCAGATTCCTATCTGGAATAGTGAAAGCTTGGGCCTACTGGCAAAGAAGCTTTCCAATAAGTAGCAAAAGTAAAATAACGAGAGCTCCTCCATCAGAGACACTCCTTCTTGTCCCTTATCGGTCATGAACATCCTGACTATTGGAAGAATTTTTAGAAACGCAAGAAAATCTTGCTGTTATTTATCCATGTATAGCTTGGGTTGTAAATGCTTATAACCAGTCTCTCTCCTTCTTAGCCCTTGTACACACGGTCAGAGAATCCGTCGGAATGTGTCCTATCGGACCGCGTTGTCGGATAATCCGACTGTGTGTGGTCTGCATCGGACTGATTCCGTCTGAATATTCGTCGGACCCAATTTTCCAACTTGTTGGAAATATTTCCCAACCAACTGGTTCGATCGGACATACTCATGTGTAGAGAATTTTGATTGGACCAAGTGCCACGCATGCTCAGATCAAATTCCTACATCAAAGTTATTGGCTACTAGCCTGAACGTAGTCCCATCGTAATGAAATTACGTCATAACGTTTTGAATGATCAGATTTTTCCACAACTTAGGCCACGTACACACGGGCGGACTTAGTCCGTCGAAACACATTTCAGCGGACAGTCCGCTCGTGTGTGGGCTTCAGCTGACTTTTTCAGCGTGCAGTCTGGCGTACTAAGTATTTCGGAATTTCCGTAATTCTGTCCGTCATACTTTGGTTTCAGCGGACAATCCGCTCGTGAGTAGGCTAGTTCGACGGACTAAGAATGGCGCATGCCCAGAAAGGATTTACACGGCGGAAGGTTGCATTGCTGTGTATTGGACTTCCTATTTCTAGTCCCGTCGTACGTGCTGTACACGTCATCGCGCAAGCTTTCGACGGACTGTTTGTGCATCCGTGTGTGGTCAAGTCCGTTCATTCGAAAGTATGACGGACTGTCCGTCGGATTGTATGACGGACTAAGTAGGCCATACAGTCCGCCCGTGTGTACGCGGCTTTAGTCCGACCGTGTGTATGCAACAGTTTCGGACAAGATCCGTCGGACAAAATCCGACGGACAAAATCTGACGGATTTGGTTGGCAGAATGTCCGACCGTATATACAGGGGCTTACTGCTGCATACATTTCTGCTTTGCAACTCTTCCTACATGTCATGAGAAATATGTCTATTATCCGTTTACCCTTGTCTGTTATCACCTTTACCATGCCACAGGAAATGATCACATGAATCAAAGTTGGTATTAATGACTTTCTGTTATGTTTCCGAGCGTGCATGACACAACATGATCACTATCATCTAACAAGGTCCATATCATTTTGAACTAACAGGGAGCAACTCTTCTTCAGACAGAAATAGTCAGATTATAGCTGGTACAAATGTTCATACAAGTGATATATAACAGTTAAATGATCATATTCAAATTGTATGCATTGTCTCAGTTTTTCTGATATTTGGGCCTAACTTTAGCCTTCTGCAAAAGCAATTTCTAGTGGGCTTGCAAGGAAGCTAGGGAAATTCCCATGTAAAGAAATGCAAGTGCTCAGAATTGGGAACACCCCCCCCCCCCACAATATCCATAAACGCATAATAGCAAATACGATGGCCCCTAAGCACTTTTTATGGATGACTGTAGATGTTCAAAGAAAAGAGTTAGGAAGAAACTGAGCATTTGAAGAGGGCTGCCCTGACAGGATGGACAAATGATGCTGAGTCTGAGAAGCAGGGAGTTCAATTAGTGAACACACTGAGTGAGTCGTTGGTGTAAGTGACCTTACACGTTTAATTAACATCCTATCATTATGAAAGATGGGAATCAAAGTTCCGTCACTTTGATAAATTAACAAATTATGTGCTACTCCTGATCTTCGAGGCTTGTGTCCACCTCCTCTTCTCTCCCCCCTCCTCTCTCTCTCTCTCTGTCATCTTCATAAGCTTGAGATTGTAATGATGGGGACCGCAAGAAGGTGGGGTGGTTGCATTTTTACAATAAATATTAAAAAAAAAAGCCTATAGCCTTGATGGAAAGAACGTTGGGTTACCATGTTTCCATGGGAACCATTAGGAGGTGGATGTCATACATCTTCACTCATATGTGGAGGAGGTCCACTAGTTTTTCTGTATTATTTTCTCTACTTGTACTGCTTCTTAGGTGTCCAGCTGTACTCCTGAACAGGGCTGGTGCAAGGATTTTTGACACCCTAGGCAAAACCTAATTTTGCCGCCCCCCCTCGGCTCCACCCCTGACTCCACCCTTTTTCCCCTGCCCATGTATACCCCACCTTTTAAATGAAGCGCTCATCAAATGCAGCCTCACCAGCACCCATCAATGCAGCCTCACCAGCACTCATCAGATGCAGCCTACCAGCGCTCATCAAATGCAGCCTACCAGTGGTCATCAATGCAGCCTACCAGTGCCCATCAATGCAGCCTATCAGTGCCCATCAATGAATGTTTGCTTGCTTCCATTCATTCAGGAGCCAAGACACAGACACAGTCCTCCGCTGCTGCTGAGCCTCTGACACTATCTGCAAATGGAGCTGCAGCTGCCTGCTGATGCTGAGACTTAGTTGCTTGCTGCAGAGAGAAGAGAGTAGGAACACCGGGTGCCCTAGGCAGCAGTGCTCCCTAGGCGGTTGCCTAGTTTGCCTAGTGGTAGCACCGGCCCTGCTCCTGAACCCTCCACGATGCTGAACAGATGTCCACTAATATTTCAGTATCTGATTACCTGCACATAAGGGCCCAGCTGTGGATCTGAGAGCCCCCAACCACCTTGCTGAAGAATGTGGCCTTGCCCCCTCATTCATTCTATGGAATCAAAAGTACAGTGAAAACAGTCTTCACTGAAAGACTTCATCTTCCATGGGATCTTGACAAGTAGCTGAGATAACCAAGCCTTCTGGAGGGGTTTCAAAACAGCTCTATGCCACGTACACATGATCAGAATTTCGGCCAGCAAAAGATTGGGAGCATGTTCTCAATTTTTTGGTCGGAAAAAATTCCTATCCGAAAATGCGTTTGTGCATATGCAATGCCGACGCGCAAAAACTCACGCCTGCTCAGATTCAACTACGAGACGGAAGCTATTGGCTACTGGCTATTGGACTTTACCACGTTCTTGACGGTCGGAATTTAGTGTGATCGTGTGTATGCAAAACAGATTGAGCGAAATCCCGACGGAATTCTGTCGGGAAAACCATCAGAGCTTTTTCTGACCAAAATTCCGATCGCGTGTGCGCGGCATAAGCTGCTTCAACTCCTTGTCCTACTTAGGCCGCGTACACACGTGCGGACTGTCTGTCCAACTTAGTCCGCTGAAACGTGTTTCAGCAGACAATCCGCTCGTGTGTGGGCTTCAGCGGACTTTTTCAGCGGACAGTCTGACGGACTTAGTCTTTCGGAATTTCCGTAATTTTGTCCGTCCAAACTTGGTTTCAGCTGACAGTCCGCTCGTGTGTAGGCAAGTTGGACGGACTAAGTATGGCGCATGCTCAGAAAGGATTTACACGCCGAAGGTTGCATTGCAGTGTATTGGACGTCGAATTTCTAGTCCCGTCGTACGTGCCGTACACGTCATCGCGCAAGCTTTCGGCGGACTGTCTGTTCATCGTGTGTGGTCAAGTCCGTTCATTCGAAAGTTGGACGGACTGTCTGTCGGATTGTCTGACGAACTTAGTTGGCCAGACAATCCGCCCGTGTGTACGCGGCCTTAGGCTTTTTGGAAACACTAGTGTTCAGCCTAGGCTTCTGTTAGCCAACGTTCCATAGGGGAAATATAAGAAAGCCAGCACACAGCAACTCGCAAATATGTATTGAACATACAGCTCCAAATGGTAATGTGCATGTGTTTCTGCCTCCACAGAGGTCTTAGTTGCTTTGCACCAGCTTTCTTCTATTTTTCTTCCCAAAAGGTTCCATTTACCTCTACAATATGATAAGAGGCATGGTTGCTGCCTTTAGCTTTCACCCTGGGCCCATTGTTCATTGGATACCCAGTTCTTTAAGTTCACATTTCACTTAGAGGAGCAACGTTTTTTACAAGTGCATTACAGATTTGAGTTCGTTTTCAAACGCCAAACAGTGTTAACAGCTTCCAAATGGATTTGGCACCACTGTGACAAACATGGTGGCTCAGCTGATAAACCATGCCGTCTGTGTATTACTGCTATCTATATATTATTTTGGAGGTTCTTTCTGTGCCTTACTTCCCATGTCTACCGCCAATCAATCATTTTCCGTACCATCCCTTTACCCCCCTCCATCTTCCTTCCGCGTCTAGTTCCTTCTTGACTTGTCCTTTAAGAGTATTCACTTCTATTGCTCCCAGCCATTACCTCACCTCCCTTTCATTTTTTTTTATTTGCCCTCCTTACAGACCCTTACCCTGTACCCCTCTTACTCTCTTCCTTTACCTTACCACTTCCATCTCTTATGTCTCTTAACTTGCTTATGTTTTCTTTAAAAGCTGATCACTGAGTTACAGAGAAATGATAGGGATAGTATTGTATTTTTCCATTTTTCCAATATATATATATATATATATATATATATATATATATATATATATATATATAGATATACTATCTATTTAAATGTATATATATATATATATATATATATATATATATATATATATATATATATATATATATATATATATTGATTTATATACATTTAAATACATAGTATATATATACATATATATATATATATATATATATATATATATATATATAAACTATGTATTTAAATGTATATAAATCAATATATATATATATATATATATATATATATATATCTAGAGAGAGAGAGACAGAGAGAGACAGAGATATAATATATATATAAAAAAAAAATTCACAGCGAATAGGTGCAGGTACTCCCCAAGTCACCATTGTCTTTGCCCCTAGTCCCCCCCCCCCCCCCCACCAACCTCTGAGCACTGTCAATTTCCCTACTCACCTTCCAATACTGCCCCTTTTACAAAACCAAGTATAATATTGTGATGATAAGTGATTTGTCTGGAATTTGTTCATTATAACAATAAGGACAGTAAAATAGACATACCCCCAAGAAATAATAGATTCCCCCCTCCAGCAATAATAGATTCCCCAGCAACAAAAGACCCCCAAGCAATAAAATAACCCCCACCAGCAACAATAGATCCAACCAAGAAACATCATTGCCCCTGCCAGCAACAATAGATCCCCAGAATTCAGCATCTATTAATCCTCCAGCAACTAACAAAAACAGACTCCCCACCCTGCAACAGTAGATCTTCACCCAACACTGCACTCCCCCATCAACAATAGGTCCCCCAACAGCCAGCTTCAGTAGACTCTCCAACACACCCAAGCACCCCTTGGCAGTACAAACATTTGCAAAATAATCTATAAATATTTGTAGATAAACTGGAATAATATATATATTTTATATGTATATATATATATATATATATATATATATATATATATATATTTAACACTGCAGATAACATTTGGAGCAATCTTAGCCTTGTAATCCTACGAAAAAGTTATGAGAAGCTTATGAGAGAATGTACATTTCTTGAAACATGGAATGCAAGCCTATACCCGCCTAGGCAATGTGTTATTGCATTAAATGGCTGGGAGTACTCAGGACTCTGTATATTATTTCAGTTGTGATAGGTTTAAGGTGGTACTTTTGGGAACAAGCAGCTTCAAAACTCAAACCTGGAAAAAAGCAAATTGCACAAAAAAAAAGCATCACATCCGATAAGAAACATTAACTAAGTAAGCTACTATTATCTTATTCTGAACCTAACTTCTAAGCCCCAAGTGAACTGTTAAAATTAAGCCTTCGTAACATTTTTTGTGGGGGGGGGGGGGGGGGGGGCAGGGATAGAGTACATAAGGCTTAAGACCCATTTCAGATTATTTTTTGCAGTCTTTGTTCCATTGGAAAATCTCCCTTTGCTTTGTTTATGTTTAGCCTGTCTGCAGTCTGATAACATGTGCCTTTAATTTGAGTGTGTTGGCCGGCACACAAAACAAACCCATCCTTCTAGGGTACATTGAAATTGGTGATGACAAGGCATCACTTCCCCCTACGCGTTTCGTCATAACAAACACAATGCCAAGGGGTGATCTTGTGTAGGAGACCATCCGGACCTGGAGAAAGGCCTTGGCTGGGCTAAAACCACAAGCGCTAACAATCCCTTGTAATGAGGGATCAACAGGAGTCTTTCAGCTGTTGGTGGAGGCACTAATAATTAAAGATCACTACGGTGGTGGATGGTGGAGTCTGACACCAGGATTTTTCCATCACTTGTGGACTGTTTGTAATTTATTGTATATTTTATTTTGAATTTTCATTTATATGAACATCACTGATTAGCATGACCTTATTTATTTTTCATGTTTGACCACTGTGTATATGTCTCGCAGAAGGTGTTGCTGCTCACATTTTTATATAGAATTATTTTTAACACTTTTTTTCACGTTTTCTATACCATCTTATGTACTGTTTTTGAAATAGTTATAATTAAAAAAAAAAAAAATGTTCAATTCATCTGGAGGTGTTTTCTGTAGTTAAAGATTTATATAAAAGGTCAGTGTCCCCCCATTCATTTCCAAGGGCACCCATCTCCCTTTATCGCTAATGCATTTGTATAGAGTTATAGAACGGGGCTTTAATGAAAACAGTTATCTATTGGAATTTTTTTTAAATAAATGATAATTGGTACCAAGAGTCCTATTGTTTAAATATATACATGATGATTCCCGTAGTTAAAGACTAAAACCCTATTTAATGTAGAAGAAGAGACTGAATTTGTGCTTTGAAGCAACCAAAGTCCCTTGGCTAATAAATACAAGGCAGTTTAGTTTTTTTGCTGTATCTCCATTAAAATGGCTGACATCAGGTTCATATATTTCATTCTATGAATGCTAATTCTAAGCTTCCTTTACTCATCGATCTCCGGGTTCTATTAGATGTTTCCATAAAGTATAACTGCACCTTTTGCTCCTTTGCTTCCTTCAGCCCCTATTCCATTCTATACTCACCGGTTCCCCATCCATCCTATGGAGAGTCAGTCTTGAGTACGAGCTTGAACTTGAGAACCCTCCATAAAACTCAATGAAAATATACAAAGTGCATGTGAATGCTCTACCAGTTGTTTTATACCTTAAAGTAATTATTTTTTTTGGAAAGTAAATGAGATTAGCTTGACATAAATATTTAGTAGTAGTATTGAGTATTGAGTAGTTGATATCATATCTTTTCAAGAGGGAGACTACGTATTTGAAGCCAATGAGAACTCCCTCTAGTAGGTTATCTACCAATCTCTATATTTAAAGACGAACTACATTTGTTAAAAAAAAAAATAAAAGTCAGCTGCTGGCTTTCAACAGACACTTAGCACAGGAATCCAGTGCTGTCTTCATCCAGGTCGGTTCTTCACCAGTCTTCGGATCCC
Organism: Lithobates pipiens; assembly: GCF_037356315.1. Taxonomy (NCBI): domain Eukaryota; kingdom Metazoa; phylum Chordata; class Amphibia; order Anura; family Ranidae; genus Lithobates; species Lithobates pipiens. The sequence goes on from NW_027507788.1 coordinate 26,313,949, forward strand.
CGGCGCCGCCATTTTGGCTGTGGAAGCGAAATGTGACTTGCTGCTGAGATCATACTGCACTTTCAGACTGATCCCGCAGCCTCTTGGTACCAGTGTTGCCAATCTAACAGATTGAAATTTACTCACACGATACCCAAAATTTACTGGCAATGCCAAGTTTTACTGGCATTTCCAAAAGTTACAAAATTACAGTTTTAAGTACAAATTTCACTATTTAGGCTACAAACAAGTACAGCTTCTCTGCCTTTTGGCTAAGATCAAGAGTAGTATCTGTTCTTATCAGTTACCAGGAGGTGGCGCTTGCTTCCGTCCCTGTTCTACGGCGAGGTGGAGCAGGGGTGGTGGTTGCTATGCAAAGCCTTCTGGTGTGACGGTGACCTGGAGCGGTTTGTAGCCGAAAGGGAAGCCTTCTGATGAGGATGGAGAACCACTGATCGGCGCCAGGGGAGGGGACCCTGGCCTTCTGGCTTGGATTGTGGCAGCTTTAGCTCCGGTCAGTTTTTCGGGAGGGAACGTTTGTTCCCCTTTCTCCCACCGGGGGAACGGCCTGTACTTCCTGAATGTAATTAGGTAGGAGTGATGGGAGCGAGGGTGAGACCTGATGGCAAAGGGTCTCACTAAGCTCCTGGATCTCCATGCCTTCCTGGCTGGGGTGGGGGCTGCTGTGGTCTGGGGGGGGGTCGGGGATGCTTCTGTTGAAAAGCCTATGGTGATGTGCCCCTGAAGTGACAGTTCAGGGGTGCCTTATACTCACTGTGCTAAGCACTTTGATATTTGGCACCTTGGTCCCGTCACTATACAACATGCTTTTTTACACCTGCCTCTAGGGCCCGGCCTTTTGGCTAGGACCAGAGGAATTTTTGATTCCTGACCGGAGGGCCTGGTCATTGTATTGCACAATGGCCACCTTTTCACTCTCCTCTTCACTATCCCTTTCCTTGCTTTTTATTTATTTTATATGTGTGGTTTGTCACGTCTTGTCACTTCACGTTTGATGAGTAGGGTGTCGGTCCTCGGACCTATCCTGAAAGTCTTGTGGGAGGGTGGACATAGGCCTTCTGGCTTGGTTCACCCTTTATTGGGGGGGTCTCCATTCGGGGGAGTCCCTAGTACCTCGGTGGGTCCTATTTCGGCAGACCTTCTGGAGAAAGGCGGTCGTCCAGCTTCGGCTGGATGGCCATGAGTCTGGTACCTCAGTCCCTGTCTGGAGCCTTACGCCCCGGGGGATCAGGGTAAGGTCCTTCCTAGTGGAGGATATCAGACACCCGTTGCACATTTTTAGTGTGTCACTCTTTATGTGTGTGCACTTTTTTTTGGCACCGGGTGGAAGTTTTTTGGGTGTGTTTTGCACGCCATAGGCTTTTTCAAAAAAAATAAATAAAAAAAAATACATCTCTATCCAACTCTTTTTATACTTCCATTGACTCCTTTCCCATGCAGGCAACTACTTCTTGGCCTAGCCCTGCATTGAAATCATACAACATACTGTACTTTGGCACTCTCCTTTCTCTTACCTCCCTATCTAACTCTTTTTATACTTTCATTGACTCCTTTCCAATACACACCTTACCCTTTACCCTACCCCCTCTACTCTGAATTCCCATGTTAAAATTGCCCGTCAAACAAAATGGCTGTCTCAACTCTCTAGATAAACAGGCAACTACCTCTTGGTCCGACCCTGCATTGAAATCATACATCATACCCTGGCACGCTCCTTTCCCTTACCCCTTATTTAACTCTTTTTTTATACTTCTATTGACTCCTTTCCGTAGGGTTCAATATTGAGTTGGCCCACCCTTTACAGCCATAATAGCTTCAACTCTTCTGGGAAGGCTGTCCACAAGGTTTAGGAGTGTGTCTGAGAATGTTTAACCATTCTTCCAGAAGCGCATTTGTGAGGTCAGGCACCATATTTGAGAGGAGGCCTGGCCCACAGTCTGCACTCTAATTTATCCCAAAGGTGTTCTATCGGGTTGAGGTCAGGACTCTGTGTAGGCCAGTCAAGTTCGTCCACCCCAAATTCGCTTATCTATGTCCCTATGGACCTTGCTTTGTGCACTGGTGAGCAGTCATGTTGGAACAGGAAGGGGCCATCCCCAAACTGTTTCCACAAAGTTGGGATTATTAAATTGTCCAAAATGTCTTGGTATGCTGACACCTTAAGAGTTCCTTTCACTGGAACAAGGGGCCAAATCAAACCCCTGAAAAACAACCCTACAACCATAATCCCCCTTCACCAAATGATTTGCACAAGTGCACAAAGCAAGGCCCATAAAGACATGGATGAGCGAGTTTGGGGTGGAGGATCTTGACTGGCTTACACAGGATC
>NW_027507788.1:26321277-26336277 GCF_037356315.1 Lithobates pipiens
ATTCTGACACTTTTGACACTTTTTGGGTACCAGTGACACAAATACAGCAATCAGTGCTAACAAAATGTGCACTGTCACTGTACTAATGACACTGGCCGAGAAGGGGTTAACATCAGGGGCGATCAAAAACTAGCCAGTGTTTTAGTGTACTGTGTGTGCTGCTTTTACTAGAGGGAGAGATGGAAATTATTCTCTGCTTTGCAGGAACACAAACTCCAACCCTTCCCCTCCTGTCAGAACGGAGATCTGCCTTGTTTACATAAGCAGATCGCAGTTCTGTCTCTCTGCCTGAGGATTGGCGGGTGCCAGAGGACATCTGGTCTCCCAGCACCCGCCGATTGGCTTCGGCTGTGTGTAATCACAGCGGAAGCGAGCCACTGGCGGCACACATGTCCGGAAATGTTGGATCATGTATTTATATGTGATACGGTGCACAGATGCCGTCACGTAGTGGTAAAACCGCTATAGGGCAGAACCTCAAGTGGTTAAAGTTAAAAGGATATAAATCCAGTTGTGAACCAATTGCCCTTGCAAACCCATATATTACCTTTTAAAAGCAACAGTGACCTCATCCCTGTGCTGTACCCTGCAGAAAGGAAAGCTGTGGGAGCAACCCAGGTCTGATAGGAGGAGAGAGCAGAGTGACAGAGAAATTAGCTCATCACTGTGCTGCTTCTCCTTTCACTGTCCAGTCACAGGCTGAGGTCGGTCCGGGACAACACAGAGGAAATGGGTTGAACGATGTTGGTCATCAGATTGAGGACATCTAATGGCAGAGAAAGGTACTGCATGGGAAATCTTTGGACCATAGGTAAATATTGCAGCTGATGCTGATTTTTTTATTTTATCTTTGGATGAGCTATTCATTTTAATCTTGTTTTTACTGACCAGAGTTCTGCTTGTAAGGGAGCTGACATTAGGAGAGTCTCCACTGGCTGCTGTAAGGATGGAGGCAGAGTAGGCATGGTTACCACAGCATCATAGAGCTAAAAGAAGCTCTGGTAGTGACATGTTACATGCACAAGGTGTTGGATCTCTATTTATTAATGTATCTATCTATTAATCTATCTATCTTTAGCTACAGTATCTATGCATCTATGTATCTATATGTATCTATCTATCTATATCTACAGTATCTATCTATCTATCTATCTATCTATCTATCTATCTATCTATCTATCTATCTATATATCTATATATCTATCTATTGTCCTGTCTATCTATTCTTCTTTATATATCTTGTCTCTATCTATTTATTAACATATCTACCTATTAATCTATCTATGTTTATCTATCTATCTATCTATCTATCTATCTATCTATCTATCTATCTATCTATCTATCTATGTATCGTCCTGACTGTCTATCCATATATATATTTATCTAGCCTATCTATTAATCTATCTAGGTTTATCTAGAGTATCTATCTATTATCCTATCTATCTATCCATCTGTCTTTTTATCTATTTTGCCTATATCTATATATCTGTCTATCTATTCATCTATCTATATATCTTTATTATCCTGTCTATCTATCCATCTATCTTTTTCTCTATCCTATCCACATTTATTTATTATCCTGTCTATCTATCTATCTGTCTATCTATCTATCTATCTATCTATCTTTCTCTCTATGTCTATCTTTCTTTCTTTCAAAGCACTGGACCTTTTTATTGGTCTCCACTATAATATACAGTTTATTACTATTCTCTAATAATCTCTTAGATATCTATATGTTATGTAACTACAGTATATCTGTCTATTTTATTTGTCTATCTTTTCATCTATTATTCTATCAATCTAACATCCAGTATGTGTCTTCCTATCTCTCTATCATCTCTCCAATCATGCATGTTTATATTCAATAACAGTTTATCTGTCTGTGTGTGTATGTAATGATCTAATCCCGGTCTGTGCGTCTATCAATCAGTCTTGTCTGTGATATATAGAGAGAGATAATTATGTACATCTGTCCTGTGTCTGTCTGTCTAATCTCATGTCTGTCCATGTTCATCCACCAATCTGTCTCTCCTTCTCATCACTCACCATGGTACCTGCACAGGTGATCACTGGGCAGTAAACTGTAGATACATCTGTGGCTGTGGTAGGTTTTTTTCTCTTGCTCTCTACAGATCACAGACAGTCAGGCAGGTTCTCATACATTGTAGCATGGTGTAAAGGTGGGGTACCTCTCTACTATTTCTCTTGGTGTGACCCAGAAGAGTGACGTCACCCCCATCCATCATAAAGAGGGTCTCCTCAGTGACTGGCAGGGAAGGGGTTAGTACATTCAAGACTGATTTACAACCAATTTACCTATTAAAAAGAGATTTGGTATCAGTGGCAGCTTTATAAAGCGATTCTACAAGTCATTATTCAAGTGTCAGTAGGAACAGAGAGGTGAGAGGTGTCTTATTAATGACTAAATGATAACTTCATCTATGAGGGGGGGGGGGGGCAGTAGAGAGGGGGGGGCAGTAGAGGGGGGGGCAGTGGAGGAGGGGGGTGGCTGAAAACTCATCACTGAACAGCAATCCATACTCTCATGTATACTCTTCAAGAGGACAGCTGTCCAACGTATAGAAATAGAGAAAAATCAATAGAACTGGAGTTATAAAGATTCTTAAAATGTGTTAAAGTGATAAAAAAAAAGAAAATAGAAAAAAAAATTGAAGTACATGATATAGAGATAGATATATAAATAGATAGATGGCTATGGATAGATGATTATCTATCCATATATTCATCCATCTATATCTATCTAGCTATCTATCATCGCTCCCTCTCTCTATATGTAAATAAATATATCTATCTATCTATCTATCTATCTATTTATCTATCTATCAATCTATCTACCTTTCTATCTATTTTATCTCAATCTCTCTTGGTGTCTATTTTTCTATCTATTCATCCATCTCTATCTATCTATCTATCTATCTATCTATCTATCTATCTATCTATCTATCTATCTATCTATCTATCTATCTCTCTCTCTCTATATCTATCTATCTATCTATCTATCTATCTATCTATCTATCTATCTATCTATCTATCTATTTGTATCTCTCTCTCTCTCCCCCTCTATTCATCCATCTATATCTATCTATCTATCTATCTATCTATCTATCTATCTATCTATCTATCTATCTATCTATCTATCAATCATCTCTCTCCCTCTCTCTCTATATATATATATATCTTTATCTATCTATCTATCTATCTATCTATCTATCTATCTATCTATCTATCTATCTATCTGTCTGTCTATCTATTTGTATCTCTCCCTCTCTATCTATTCATCCATCTATCTATCGATCTAGCTATCAATCATCTCTCCCTCTCTATATGTATATGTATATGTATGTATGTATATATATATATATATATATATATATATATATATATATATATATATATATATACAGTTACCTATCTATCTATCTATCTACATCTCTCACCTTCTCTCTCTTTCTATCTATTATGTACTTCAGTTTTTTTTATCACTTTAACTAATTTTAAGCGTCTTTAAAAACTCCAGTTCCATTGATTTTTCTATAATTTTTTTTTTGTTAGTAGACATGTATCCATATGTATCTATGTATCTATCTATCTGCTCAACGTATAGAAATAGAGAAAGATCAATGGAACTGGAGTTTTAAAGACACTTGAAATGAGTTAAAGTGATAAAAGAACTGAAGTATATATAGATAGAGTAGATAGATAGATAGATAGATAGATAGATAGATAGATAGATAGATAGATAGATAGATAGATAGATAGATAGATAGATGAATCGATCGTAGATAGACAGACAGAGATAGAGATACAAATTTAAAATAGATAGATTGATTTTAAGTTGCTTAAAATGTGTTAAAGTGATAAAAAAAGAAATGCTGTACATTAGATAGATAGATAGATAGATAGATAGATAGATAGATAGATAGATAGATAGATAGATAGATAGATAGAGTTATATATATATATATATATATATATATATATATATATATATATATATATATATATATATATATATATATATATATATAAAATTTAAGTCTTATTCAGCTGATAAAGTTTTATTTCTATTACAGAAACAATTATTCAAATTTTGTCACAAATACAACCAAATATTCAACCCTCACACAAGTATTTCCGATCCCCCCCATACACAAACACACACACAATGTTTGTCTTTCCTTCCCATCATTGAACACCTTTGACAGATTCTTTATAAGTTTTGCTCTATTTTTCCGATCTGCCATCAAAAACTTCCCGCATCCATTTCCCCGACTTTCTCCCAAGTCGGGCACCGGACCCCCGATATCTCCTCCACTAACTAGTTGTATGTTTCTCGATCTGAAGCCTGAAAAATAAATCGTATATTTTCCCCTCTTTTAAAACCTGAGTGACCTTTATCATAAAGTTGTAAGATGATGACTCGGTTTTCTTAAAATAAAAAAAGATATAAAAGCATGTTCCAAAACATTCTTCATCACTACGGAAAAAGATCAACAGATCTTCAAAACCAGCCGACCAAGGCTGTATCGATTCTTATTAGATCGGTGTGAGGTGGAACCGTTTTATGTCGGTCTTCAAAGACTTTGGGCAAAATATTGAGTTTTCAGACACTTTGCTCTCCGCTGCATTTTAATCAACACCAAAATAAATCTTTTGGTGAGAAGAAATTCTGAGTTCACCCCTTCACCGCCGCTTCATATCCACACTATTCTTCTCTATAGAAGAGGATGGAGGAGAAGAGAACGAAATCTAATCCTAGGAGCAAACATCTACACAGCACAGGAGACGATATCAGCGCTAACATACATACCGGGCAGAGGAGGGGAGTAAAAAACAGCAAAAATACCTCAACTAAGCCGATTCCCCAATACACAGCTAGACGTCTATCGGGGTGGGGGGTCTGTGACCTCAACATCGCTTCATGTATTGCGGGATTTATTGGCGATAATGTCTCACTGATACTAAGAAAGAAACTCGATTAGATATCATGCTTCAAATCAGCATGTTTTTCTTTTCTTTTTTCTTTCTTTCTTTCTTTCTTTCTTTCTTTCTTTCTTTCTTTCTTTCTTTCTTTCTTTCTTTCTTTCTTTCTTCTTATAGCATTTATCCTCTTTCTCATATCAATCTGCCTTCCAACCTCTACCTTCTATATTTCTTTATCTGATATATATATATATATATATATATCTTATATTATATATTTATATCTGTCTGCTTATCTATCTATCTATCTATCTATCTATCTATCTACTATTTTCATTATTTCTCTCTGAATTATACTTTATATCTTCCTCTGCTTTGTTCTGTTTACCTATCATCAATCAATCAATCAATCAATCAATCAATCTATCTATATATCTATCTATCTATCTATCTATCTATCTATCTATCTATCTATCTATCTATCTATCTATCTATCTATCTATCTATCTCTATCATCTTTCTTTCATATAGTATATATATATATTAATTTTCTTTGGTTTTTTTTCCTATTTTTTTACCTCTCTTTTATAGCTATGTTTTATCCTCCTTTATCATTGTTTCCATCTCTCTTCTCTCACTCTCATCTTCTTATCTCCTTTTCTATTTCCCTACCTTCATCTTGCTTTATTCCTTTTACTTATTTATCTCTCTCTCTCTCTCTCTCTCTCTCTCTCTCTCTCTCTCTCTGTCTCTCTCTCTCTCTCTCTCTGTCTCTCTCTGTCTCTTTCTCTCCTCCTTATCTATTTCCTCCCTTTCTTCTCTTGCTGTCTCTCTCCTCCTTACTCTTCTCTGTTTTTCATTCTTTCACCCCCCTCTCTCTCTTTTCTTTCTTTATCCTCTTTCCACTCTTCTCTCTCTCTCTCTCTCTCTCTCTCTCTCTCTCTCTCTCTCTCTCTCTCTCTCTCTCTCCCTCTCTCTCTCTCCCCCTTCTCCCCCATCTCTCTTTCTCTTACTCCCCCCTTTCTCTTCTCTTTCTGTATCCTCTCCACTCTTCTATCTCTCTCTCCCTTTCTCTCTTCTCTTTCTCTATCCTCTTCCCTCTCTTTCTCTCTCCCCCCTCTCTCTCTCTCTCTCTCTGTCTCTCTCTGTCTCTTTCTCTCCTCCTTATCTATTTCCTCCCTTTCTTCTCTTGCTGTCTCTCTCCTCCTTACTCTTCTCTGTTTTTCATTCTTTCACCCCCCTCTCTCTCTTTTCTTTCTTTATCCTCTTTCCACTCTTCTCTCTCTCTCTCTCTCTCTCTCTCTCTCTCTCTCTCCCTCTCTCTCTCCCCCTTCTCCCCCATCTCTCTTTCTCTTACTCCCCCCTTTCTCTTCTCTTTCTGTATCCTCTCCACTCTTCTATCTCTCTCTCCCTTTCTCTCTTCTCTTTCTCTATCCTCTTACCACTCTTCTCTTTCTTTTTCTCTCTCCCCCTCTTTCTCTCCCCCCTCTTTCTCTATCCCCTTTCCATTCTCTCTCTCTCTCACTTATCTCTCTCTCTCTCTCTTTCTCCCACATTCTTTCTCACTCGCTCACTTCTCTTTCTTTCTCTCTCTCTCTATCTCTCTCTTTCTTTATTTCTCTTTCTTTCTTTCTTTCTTTCTTTCTTTCTTTCTTTCTTTTTTTTCTCTCTCTTCTCCTTCTCTTCTGGAAATGAGGGACCTTTTCTCCTCTTGCCCCCTTTTCCCATTCTCTCCATTGTCCCATTCAGCCCTATACAGCGCCCCGTGCCAATAGAATAATTAGCTGCCTTTGAACATATTACAGCAGCCGGCCGGGTCTGTAGCGCAGTACAAAGCGGCCAGTCAGGGTAGTTAATGAGCTGTTGCCCTCTCGCTTAGCTCACCGGCTCTCATCCCTCTCTCCTCTTTAGCAGGTACCGTGTATGACATTTGATCTGGGATTTCACATGAAAGCCTCTCTGTAGTTGTTAGTTAAGATCTGTCATTGATCCCCATTGATTAAGCTGGGTTTACCCTTAACACACTGAGCTGTGCCGGGGGGTGTGAGATTGGGGGGGTGTGCTGGTGAATAGACAGGGTATGAGGGATTTGTAGCTTGGCCGGGGGTTATAAAACAATGAGGTTATGAGTAGAAGAAAAAAAACACTTCCCTCCTTTCAACTCTTCCAAACAGTTGCCGACGGATATATAAATCGATAATTAATGACAATGAATAATTTACAGTATCGATTTTACTTGCCACATATCCTTTCAGATTGCATGTATATGTCTATATGTAGATAGGCTGTATGTGCACTTGCAGAGTGCAGGAGGTGGGGGGCGCACCAGAGACAATATACTGCTGGACTGGGGATGGGGGAAGGGGGGTGCCTCTGGACTCCTGGTTTTTGTTGGTTTTCAGTGTTTGTTCATAGTGTGTACTCTGTTTAAATAAATGCAAAGAAGAGTAGAGGAGGGATAGAAGAAGAGGAGGAGGGAGGGTGAGGTGCTGGGATTGGAGGGGTGTGGAGGGTATTCCCATAGCTGCTTGTTATAACATTTCTCCAGGAGATTTAAGCAAGTTGAAAGCTCTTGTAACTAAAATCAAAACTAACAAGGAAATGATTGCTGTCTCTCATCTGGGTAGAGCGTCCTGGGGCCCGAGAGGGGCTCTCAAGAATCAGCTTTGATTTCTAAAAAATGCATTACCTCCTAAATCAAACGAAACATTACTTTAGAAGAGAAAGAGACTGGGAAGGGGGGGGGGGGTCATCTACAACACACACACACACATGGTAGCAGTGGAATAGCAAAGGAGGAGGGGGGGGGGGCGAAAGGAAAAGTCATAACGAAGCTTGCTGGGGCAGTATTGAAGATGGACGATTGATGTTGCTGGAGACTGACCCCAGTTTCGACAGGAGTCTTGCCAGTTGGTGGACCTGCCACTGGATCACCAACGCAACAAAATTAAAATTTTAGCCAGTCGCCAGTTCTTAAGCCTCTAAAATATTCCAGTGGTGAGATTTACCCATGGTAGTTGTGACAGTAAATTCATTTTCTAGAAGGAATCAGTTTGGTTAAGTTTGGCATGGGGGTGTTAGCACAAGAACTCTTCAGCGTAGGCAGTTTTGGCACCACTGAATAGAACTTTAACAATGATAAATAGTTGCTAACAAGGTTATGTTTCAACCCAAACAATAATCTTGCATGAAAACCGAAAAATAAGTAACGTGCCCTAAATTGGATACTTAAACTTCAACTTACTCTTACCTCTAACTCTTTAATGCCAAACTTACCCTTAATTTTCAACCTCAAGCCAACTCTAGCGCCAAGCTTTCAACCCAGTCTTTGACCCTTCTAATTCTTAACACTCAGCCCAAATCTTCAACACAACCTTTATTCAGATCTCAATATACCCATTAATATTTACCCAAACCCCATCTCCATCTTCCAAGCCATACATTTACATTGGCATTATCCTAATGCCTGATTTACTTTCACACTAAAAACCTATTACTCCAAAACAGACCTAACCCGTAATATAGGGTTTGACTTACTAAAATTGGAGGGAACTGGGTGGGCTTTTAGTGGTACCAAATGACCAATAAAGGATGGTACCGCTAAAATCCCACCCAGTTCCCTTCTTTGAGTATTTTACATTTCAATAGGGATGAGTTGCCATGCTTGACTTAGGTTGGGGTTTTGCATAAAGTATTTTCTAAAACTGAAGAGTGCATAATCTGGTCCAGCTGTGCATGTTAGCCAATCACCTTCTAACTGCAGCTTGTTCACTTAAGCTTTGGCAATAAAACCTGGAAGCAGGCCATTTTTGCGATATGGCACTGCCTTACTTTAACTGACAAATTCATTTAACTAACTAATTTAGTTTTACCAAAACTAGTTTCAACCCCAGTTTGGGAAATCCATTGGACAAGCAAGTTACGATCACTTCATACTGGCCATGACAGATGGGTGGAGATGGCAATTCTGGTGGAGATAGCTCACCTCTCAGGTTCCTGAAATATATGAGGTCAGTTTATGGCTCAGCATGACAGGAATCATGCAAAAAGTTAGCCTTAAAAGCCACTTAACGTTTCATCTCCAAAGTTCTTTTCTGGTGATGGATTCCCTTTGAGTGGTCACTATCTTGCGGATACACAAGGCACATGGCAAAAAAAAAAAAACAAGCCATCGGGACGGTGCAAAACTGGGAAAAAGCTCTCCACTGTGTCATAATAAATAATCATACGGGGATCCCATGCAGCCCTTTAAAAATTGTCACAGCAGATATGAATTGGTGTTGCTGGCTTACCTGCAAAAGTGCCAGTTCCAGGGCTTTCATCTTGATTGTGATATCATTGCTTAGTGATTCATTGACTTGTAACAAACCCATAAATATCAACTGTCAGGATCCATGTTTGTTCCAGGTCAGGTACTTAGTAAGTAGGAAAGAATGTGTCCAAAGACATGCAGGTAGGTTAATTGGCTTCTGTCCCAAATTGGCCCTCATATAGTTTCATAGTTAGTTAGGTTGAATAAAGACACCAGTCCATCCAGTTCAACCTGAGTGAGTATCTACAATTGTCCCTATCCCTGTACATTACACACTCACATCTGTCCCTACCCTCAAGGAGCCAACAATCCAAGCTCCCCATTCAGATACTAGGGCCAATTTTGGACAGAAGCCAATTAACCTACCTGCATGTCTTTGGATTGTGGGAGGAAACCGGAGTACCCGGAGGAAACCCACGCAGGCACAGGGAGAACATGCAAACTCCGGGCAGGTAGTGTCATGGTTTGGATTTGAACCAGCGACCCTTCTTACTGCTAGGTGAGAGTGCTAACCACTACACCACTGTGCTGCCCTATATGAATGGGGACCTTGGATCGTGGGCTCCTTGAGGGTAGGGACCGATGTGAGTGTACAATGTACAGGGATAGGGACAATTGTAGACACTCACTCAGGTTGAACTGGATGGACTGGTGTCTTTTATTCAACCTTACTAACTATGTAATGTATAAGGATTATTTTAAGGAAGAGGTAACCAGTAACAAAAAGGGACATATGCATTTTTTTTTCTAAAAACAAATTAAAAAACATCAAATGTTTAAAGGAATTGTAAACCCTAACTGGATGGCATTTAATTTCGCAAAGTGTTGTGTATCAAAAAAATTGCGTTTTTTTATTTACCTAAAAAAAAATAGTTTTCACTTTTTTTTAAATCTCAGTGATGCTGATCTCCTCCAGGGTTCAGCCACTTCTTGTCTACATGCACTGGCCGCATTGTCAGCTGCACATTATTGCTCTGGACTGGCTTCCCGGTGGTAGACCAGGCACAATGCATTTCAACATGGCCCCCTTGTATGCAACACCGGAGGCACATGTGACGGGGTCACAACTCAAGCGCACAATTTGAGAGAGTTGCCACCCTATAACAAGAAATACTTGAACAAAGATCTTTATAGTAGTTTCACCAGAGAATTTTTCAACGTAAGGCTGAAGATGACTTTTGAATGACATTAATATGTTAAGCCTTATATGATTTTGTACTGATGGGGTTTAGATCTGCTTTCATATCCTGTTATTGATATTAAAAAAAATATTGGAACAATACTGCATTTTTTTTTTCTGTATATAATATGATGTACAGCTGGTTAATACAGAGGCCCAGCGGTTGCACATAGGACCTCTGAACTGAAGAAGGCTGCTGTAGCTGCACCCTCTGCGGCCCTATAATCCTGCCCTAAGGGAAAGGGATAACATTCTGCAAGTTAAAGAAATGAACAGAAATCAGCTCAGCCAGAGCAAACTTTGGACCGCGTCCCTTTGCTCTTTAATACTTCATCTTAAATCCCCATTAATGTTTCAGTGAGGAGCGAAATTCGGTTTCAGCACTTTGGCATCTTCACCCTTATTTACACTGGAAGTGAAACAGCTACTTTAACGTATAAATACAAAAGCCGTTTCCATACTGTAAGCTCTGCCAGTAGAGTGCCTCATCCAGCTGGGTGTATTACTGATTCAAGATTATTAAAAGAGGCTTAACCAGCATGGTGAATTATTTTCTTTGTGTGTTTTCTTAATCTTTAACATTCCAATTTTTGCTTAAAACAATGTACATTGTTTACAAAGAGTAGCTGCCATTACGTACAGTGAAGGAAGCCACAGTAAAGTAGGGGATAATCCAATCTGTAAGATCTCATATCAGCTTTAATATGCTGATGTAATTTCAAATATCATTTTCATTATTTTTAAATTTGGAGCTTTCATTAAAAGAATACCAAGTGATCCCACCATTGTTCAGGCACTTCCTGTTATAGGGTGATAATACTGCTCTTTCCCTGTCTCCCAGCTATGCTACTGTGTTGTTTCCCGGTCACATAGATATCCAATGGAGACTACAAGTGGTCGTTCAAACATACATTACTTACGCATGGTCCACTGTTGTTACTGCTAGGAAACTCGCCCTGAGATCTTTGACATCCAATGTGGACTAGTAGTGGCCACTTCAATACACATTACATAGGCATGGTCCACCATTGTCACCATCAGGAAGCCCACTCTAAGCCCCCGTACACACGGTCGGAGAATCCGTCGGAATGTGTCCCATCGGACCGTGTTTTTGGATAATCCGACTGTGTGTGGTATGCATCGGACTGTTTCCGTCGGAATATCCATCGGACCAAATTTTTCAACTTGTTGGAAATATTTTCCGACAAACTGGTCCGATAGGACATACTCCGATCATGTGTAGAGAATTCCAATCGGACAAAGTGCCACGCATGCTCAGATCAAATTCCTACATCAAAGCTATTGGCTACTAGCCTGAACATAGTCCCATCGTAACGAAATTACGTCATCACGTTCTGAAAGTTCGCATTTTTCGACAACTTTGTCCGACCGTGTGTATGCAACAGTTTCGGACACAATCCGACGGACAAAATCCGATGGATTTGGTTGGCAGAATGTCCGACCGTGTGTACGGGGGCTAAGAAATGCCTTGCAGAGTCAATGGAGGGCATGTAGACAGGGCATGAAGTAGCCTGTAGAAGATCAGTAGAACTCATATACCAAAAAGGATGAAAAGAAGGTGAAAACATATATTTTATTTCAATAAAAGGTCAATTCTTTACGATGCAGTGTTTTAGCAAGTGAAAATCTTTTAGTTAGGGTTTACCTTTACTTTAAGGGTTTGACAAGTGTTTCAGAGATAGTTGGGTAGGTAATGGAATCATGAAATAACCGCGGCTTTTAGTACTACGGAAATTACATTTTATAAGGCAATGGGATATAATCATACTTTGTAGTCCAGCCTTTCTCAACATTTTCACTCGAGAAGAACCCTTCATTTTCGGGTCTCAGGGAACACCAGCTAAAATAATTAATTGGAGGTCAGGTAAAAGAATGGCCATTACATTAGTGTTCTGTAGAAAGAATGACCCTCCTTACAATAGTGGTCAGAATTCCACCCTTACAGACAGTGAAAAAGATTATTGGTGTCATGCTGTTGGCTCTGCCAAGTGGCTTTGAGCTGAGAACTAAGCTGGTACCATGGGAGGTCAACCAAAGAATCTTTAGAAGAACCCTAATTGAGAATGGCTGTTGTAGAGTCTTTTATAACTCCCTTTACAAGTTTGTACATTCTGTTCAAATATTCACTTTGTGTATTTAAAAAAAAAAAGAAAATATGTATGTGTCTGTATGCAACAAATCTCAGTTACTTACTCTAAGTCATTTCAGCACTGGACAGCTCAATTGAACTACCCCATCATCGGTGGTACCCAAGCACAAACCTTTTGTCTAGGCGCTGTCCAAGTGCTGAAAGTCTTCCTTCTATACTCATTCAACATTCTCAATTGTACCAGAACCATAGACTTTTATTTAGGAGTGGTCCAGGTGCTAACAGTCTTCCTTCTATACTCAGTCAACCTCATCATTTGTACCAAAACCAGACATGTTTATCTATGAGTTTTTCATGTGTTGAAAGTCTTCCTTCTATACTTATTCAACCTTCTAATTTGTAGCGAAACCAGACATTTTTTTTATCTATGAGTTGTTCATGTGATAAAAGTCTTCCTTTTATACTCATTCCACCTTCTTAATTGTACCAAAACCACACATTTTTTGTCCAAGTGCTGAAAGTCTTCCTTCTATACTCATTCAACATTCTCAATTGTTCAAAAACCAGAGACTTTTATCTAGGAGTTGTCCAGGTGCTGAAAATCTTCCTTCTATACTCATTCAACCTTAACATTGGTGCCAAAACCAGACATTTTAATCTAGGAGTTGTCCAGTTGCTGATAGGCTTCCTTCTATACTCACTCAACCTTCTCATTTTTACCAAAACCAGAGACTTTTATCTAGGAGTTGTCCAGGAGCTGAAAGGCTGCCTTCGATACGCATTCAACCTCATCATTGGTACCAAAACCAGAGACTTTTATCTGGGAGTTTTGCAGGTGCTGAATCCGCCTCATTCCTTGGTCTACACTCATTCTAAAGAAAGGTATAACACAAAGAGTATTCTACTTTTCCAGAGAATTGGTATGAAATAATTATTTACAGTACTTGGACAGGTCCTGGATAAAAGTGTCTGGTTTTGGTACCAATGTTGATGTTGAATGATCAGAAAAGGAAGACTTTCAGAACCCAGACAGCTCCTAGATAAAAGTCTTCGGTTTTGGTACCAATGGTAAGCCCTTGTACACACGGTCGGAGATTCCGTCGGAATGTTTCCTATCGGACCGTTTTGTCGGATATTTTCCGACTGTGTGTGGTCTGCATCGGACTGTGAATATCCGTCGGACCAATTTTTCCAACTTGCCGGTAAAATTTTCCAACAACATACTCCGATCATGTGTAGCCTACTCCGACGGGCAAGGTGCCACGCATGCTCAGATCAAATTCCTAGATCAAAGCTATTGGCTACTAGCCTGAACGTAGTCCCGTCCTAACGAAATAACGTCATCACGTTATGTACAATTGGATTTTCCGACAACTTAGTCCGACCGTGTGTATGCAACATCACTTCCGGACCTCTTCCGGAATTAATCCGTCGGAATTACTCCGACGGATTTGGTTGTCGGAATTACTCCGACGGATTTGGTTGTCGGAATCTCCGACCGTGTGTACAAGGGCTTAGGTTGAATGAGCATAAAGAGAAGACTTTCAGCACCTGGACAGCTCCTAGATAAAAAAATGTCTGGTTTAGGTACCAATTATGAGATTGAATGGGCATAGAAGGAATATTTCTAGCACTTGGACAGATCCTAGATAAAAGTCTCTGGTTTTGGTCCCAATAATAAAGTTGTTGAATGGAGCTGTCCAGCGCTGAAGTGCTGAAATGACTGCCAGTCATTAACTGAGGTTTGATGCATTTATAAGAGGTGCATTTTTTTTTGGGTGCAAATCTGGTTCTTGTGTTCTGGAACTACTATGTTGTCATGACAACTTAAAAAAAAAATACTTAAAAAACCCCAGCATGTTACCACAACTCATGTCTATGGCAATTTACAGTAAAATTACACCTGGGGGAAGTTTAGATTTAGTTCCTGCTCACAAATTAAAGTGCATGTCTGCTTTCTCTCTGGGTGTTCACTATCTCATGTATTGTTTCTTTTTTTCTATCTTCCCCTCCGTCTTTTGCCTCTCTTTCCTGCACGCACTGCCTCTCTGTCTCTCTAGTGGGTTATCTATTTTCTTTCTGCCTTTTCTTATTTATCTGCTGTGTCTGTCCCAGCAGCTCGCCTGCTTTCTGGTTTCTCTGCTGAAAATTGGAGCTGGGAGGGGGATACAAAAGAGAGAAACAAACAGCCCCTTAATGAAGACAAACCGACTAGGCCTGCATGTTGGGACTATGCGGTGTGTAGGAGACTGGCTAAATTAAAGTGCAACTCCAGTCAGAATTTAAAATCTAGCATTGAAAAGCACAAAAGACTATGAGGACTACCCACAAAGGCTTCTGTTTTCGGATGTAGAGCACCAGTTCACCCTGCTGATAAAATTCTCTGTATTGCTGATATTCTGGTGGTTGCAGAACACCATCTGCTTGAGCCTGGTGAATATCCAAGTTAGATAT